>NC_060181.1:88075375-88152875 GCF_021184085.1 Oncorhynchus gorbuscha | reverse complement strand
AAAAAGAGAAAAAAAGAGGCCATGGTGGTGAAGTAAATACAATATAGGAAGTAAAACACTGGAATGGTTGATTTGCAGTGGAAGAAAGTAGAAATAAAAATAATGGGGGGCAAAGGAGCAACATAAATAAATACAGTAGGGGAAGAGGTAGTTGTTTGGGCTAAATTATAGATGGGCTAAGTACAGGTTAAGGAATCTGTGAGTTGCTCTGACAGCTGGTGCTTAAAGCTAGTGAGGGAGATAAGTGTTTCCAATTTCAGTGATTTTTGTAGTTCTTTCCAGTCATTGGCAGCAGAGAAAATACTACAATGTGCTATGTAAATACTACACTGTGCTATGTAAATAATACACTGTGCTATGTACATACCATGTAGAGATATTCGGCCACTCTTGAAATAACTAATCCAGCTATCCACTGACTGCACTGTCAATAACAAACTAAACCCAGTATAATTTAATCAGGAGAAATAAAGTTCATGTTTTCCATTTGTAATTCTTCACAAACCCTTTAATTAAATTACAGCAGGGAACATCATGTGTGGGCTTGTCAGACAGAGCCCACGTTCCCTGACATGGTGTAGTTGAGGACATGTTCCCTGTGACACGGTGTAGTTAGTTGGGGACATGTTCCCTGTGACAGGGTGTAGTTAGTTGGGGACATGTTCCCTGTGACAGGGTGTAGTTAGTTTAGGACATGTTCCCTGTGACAGGGTGTAGTTAGTTGGAGACATGTTCCCTGTGACAGGGTGTAGTTAGTTGGGGGCATGTTCCCTGTGACAGGGTGTAGTTAGTTGGGGGCATGTTCCCTGTGACAGGGTGTAGTTAGTTGGGGGCATGTTCCCTGTGACAGGGTGTAGTTAGTTTAGGACATGTTCCCTGTGACAGGGTGTAGTTAGTTTAGGACATGTTCCCTGTGACAGGGTGTAGTTAGTTGAGGACATGTTCCCTGTGACAGGGTGTAGTTAGTTGGAGACATGTTCCCTGTGACAGGGTGTAGTTAGTTGGGGGCATGTTCCCTGTGACAGGGTGTAGTTAGTTGGGGACATGTTCCCTGTGACAGGGTGTAGTTAGTTTAGGACATGTTCCCTGTGACAGGGTGTAGTTAGTTGGAGACATGTTCCCTGTGACAGGGTGTAGTTAGTTGGGGGCATGTTCCCTGTGACAGGGTGTAGTTAGTTGGGGGCATGTTCCCTGTGACAGGGTGTAGTTAGTTTAGGACATGTTCCCTGTGACAGGGTGTAGTTAGTTTAGGACATGTTCCCTGTGACAGGGTGTAGTTAGTTGAGGACATGTTCCCTGTGACAGGGTGTAGTTAGTTGGGGGCATGTTCCCTGTGACAGGGTGTAGTTAGTTGGGGACATGTTCCCTGTGACAGGGTGTAGTTAGTTTAGGACATGTTCCCTGTGACAGGGTGTAGTTAGTTGGAGACATGTTCCCTGTGACAGGGTGTAGTTAGTTGGGGGCATGTTCCCTGTGACAGGGTGTAGTTAGTTGGGGACATGTTCCCTGTGACACGGTGTAGTTAGTTGAGGACATGTTCCCTGTGACAGGGTGTAGTTAGTTGGGGACATGTTCCCCGTGACAGGGTGTAGTTAGTTGAGGACATGTTCCCTGTGACACGGTGTAGTTAGTTGACGATCCACTAGGTGGTGTTGTTATTAATATCCTATGTTTTTTCCTGTAGGATACAACTAACTCTTCTGAATTCAAAATGGGCTATTAGCCCCTACTCCCTAGCCCCTACTCCCTAGCACCTACTCCCTAACACATACATCCTAGCCCCTATACCCTAGCCCCTATTCTCTAGCCCCTATTCTCTAGCTCCTACTCCCTAGCCCCCACTCCCTAGCACCTACTCCCTAACCCCTACATCCTAGCCCCTATACCCTAGCCCCTATTCTCTAGCCCCTATTCTCTAGCCCCTGCTCCCTACACACTGGGCACAGACGTCATTCAACATCAAGTTTTGATTTAATTTTGCTTGTGAAATAATGTCAATTTAATGTGAAATCAACAAAACATTTCACCAGGTCATTGGATTTATGTTAAAAGTTGGGTGAAAAAAAAAAGAAATTCAATCACGTTGATGACTTTTTGCAAATCGAATCAGTTTTCCATGTTGATTCAACGTCATCACAATGAATGTTTTGTTGAAAGAAAGCAGAATTAATGTTGATTCAATCAGTTTTTGCCAAGTGGGTAGCCACTCCTCTAGATCTTAACAGGATTGGATAGATGGAAGCAAGAGACAGACAGAGAGAGAAGGAGACAGACAGACAGACAGACAGACAGACAGACAGACAGACAGACAGACAGACAGACAGACAGACAGACAGACAGACAGACAGACAGACAGACAGACAGACAGACAGACAGACAGACAGACAGACAGACAGACAGACAGACAGACAGACAGACAGACAGACAGACAGACAGACAGACAGACAGACAGACAGACAGACAGACAGACAGACAGACAGACAGAGAGGCAGGTGACTCACATGGCAGGATCTCTAGTTCCTTGGTGTCCTCGTCCTTTTCACTGTCCCTGTTGTCCTCCTCTCCCTCCTTCCTGAACTCAAACGTGGACGGCAGCTCCTGCTCCTCCGTGCTGGCATTCTGCTCATCCACCACTAGGGAGAGAGAGAGGGCAGGGAGAGTGAGGAGGAAGAGAGGATGAGGAGAAAAGAGAGAAGAAGGGTAAGAGGGAGAGAAGGACGGGGAGAGGGTGAGAAGGAGAGAGAAAGGGAGGGGGAGAGGGTGAGGGGAGAGAAGGGTCTGAAATTGCACATTACATCTTCATATTACGTGACAAAGTCTTTTTGTAGTTGAACTGTCTGGAGTCCCATTGCATTCTCTCTGAACCAGGCATGAAAGACTCGCCAAAGGCTCTATTCTAGTGTATGTCTGATCTGTTTTGTCATAATGTATTTCTACGTACCTCTCTCTGCCTGATCTGTTATGGTCTATATCTATGTACCTCTCTCTGCCTGTTCCATGATCTGTTATGTTCTATATCTACATACCTTTCTCTGCCTGTTACATGATCTGTTATGTCCTATATCTACGTACCTCTCTCTGCCTGTTGCATAATCTCTCGTACAGCCTTCTTCAGGCTGTTTGCCCGTAGCATCAACTGTTCTTTAGCTCTGAACATCTTGTGTGGCGAACCTCCTCCGTTCTCTCCTCCCTTCTCACTCTCCTCCGCTTCCAGTTTCTCCTTCAGCTCGGTCAACGACTCCTCGCTCACCTCCTCCTCTTCTTCCTCCTCCTCAACGATGGGGGGTGTGGAAAGGCGAGGTGGTGGGGGAAATGACTGGGTTTCTGTGTTGAGGTTCTGAAGGAGCAAATCTAGTTTCTCATTCAGGATGGCACACTGGTGGGGGAGAGGAGTTAATTTAGAGAGAGAGAGAGAGAGAGAGAGAGAGAGAGAGAGAGAGAGTGTGTGTGTGTGTGTGGTGTACTTACTTTGAGAGACATGGTGTCACACTCCTCTGTATTCTCAGTGCTTCTCTCATAGGACTTCCCCACTTTGGCAACAAAGTCCTTTACTGTCTCACACAGGATCCTAGAAGGAGAGAGAGAGAGAGAGAGAGAGAGAGAGAGAGAGAGAGAGAGAGAGAGAGAGAGAGAGAGAGAGAGAGAGAGAGAGAGAGAGAGAGAGAGAGAGAGAGAGAGAGAGAGAGAGAGAGATGTGGGTGCATGTTTTTTGTGCATACTCTCCTTGCCCTCTACCTCATGATACAAAACACCACACATCAGAATTTTTTTTATCCTCACCACTTCTACAACCGTATATCCAACCCATCTTCCCCGACATACCATATCTCCTGAAACATCTCCACACTTTATCATTCTATAGAACTCAAACTCAACCCTAAGGCGCCCAGAGACCATTCCTCCTTATTGGAATCCCTGTACCCCATGATAAACATCCCGACAGTAAACTCCACCACCAAGCTTTCACACAGACATTCCAACAGAGACATTAACCTGGCGCACACAGAAAACACACGATGCACAGTTTCACTCATGACACAGAGAGGACACTCCTGTCCAACTCCTGGGTCGACCCGTGCCAACCAGCCATTAGTGGCCAGGGCTCCATGTAGAACCCTCTGGAGGTCCCCTGACCTCTTTGGTACTGGGAAACTGTAGAGCCCCCTCCATCTAAAACCCACCATACTCTCCGCCCCACATACCCCCGGCCACTGATTTGCCTTCACTCCTGTTAGGCTTCTAACGTTTCTCACTTTATAAATGCAGAGGTTGTACGCAAAAAAAGTGTGTGTTTTGCAATACGGAAAAAAAGAGGGCTTTACCTCCCACCCCCTCAAACTCCCCCAGAGTCGGAGTGTTAAAATTGAACTTCCAGACCACCTTGCCAGTCCCCAGCCTCTGCCGTCACCTATAGTGGCAGAAACATTGGTGGCCCCACCCCCTTTAGCCCAACAAACATCCCCCTTATTGGTTCAGACAGTACTTCCTGGACCTCCCCCAGGAATCTCTCCAGCAGACTAAGAGATGTTAGTCCTGTTGTTGTGCCAGGACTTCCAGGGTTTTCCACCCTCCTCTTCCAGCAGCCGCTGGTCATCCAGCCTTTGTAAACCTGCTGCCATCATTAGCCTCTTCAGGGTGGCCGACTGAACCGATCTCAAAGGGATGTCTGGGTTGTGGAAGATAGGCTCCTCCAACACCCACAGCCCAGGCTCCACACCACCTTCTCGTGCAGGCCATAGCAGCTGCCAGGCCCTCAGCACTGCAGAGTAAAAATCAGAGAGACCTGCTGTACTCAGCCTCTCCAGTTTCATGAGGAACAGCTGCCGGTCTAACCCTAATCCGCCAGCTCTCCTCAGCAGCGCGCATGCTGGTGTCCAGTTCCATCAGGTCCTGTCCTTCTTCGTGAATGGACATATACAACACTGACACCCTCAGCCAGTGATGGCCCGACCAGAGAAAATCCAGGTCTGAGAGCAGGTATTGAGGATAGCCAGTTTATGCCACAGGGAAGACGCCGACCATGTTATTGATTATCAGCACCCTCCCTCTATATGACACATGGGACAGGAGCCAGGTGGGACAGCACCCTCCCTCTATATGACACTTGGGACGGGAGCCAGTCATGACACCCCACCCCTCAGTTCTTCCTGACCCACCTCTTCGAGCCCAGGTACACCCCTAAAATGTTAGGCCCTTCACAACCCCACTTCAACACACCCCCTGCAGTCTCCTGCGTAGCAGTCCCAAAAAAGGCTCAATGGCTAGTGTATATAACTGCCCCGCTAGAGGTCATCCTTGTCTAATGCCCCGTCTCATCCAGACTGGCCTACTGAGCTCCCCTCCTACCTTGACCATACATGACGCTCCAGCATACAACAGCTTCACACCAGCATACAACAGCTTCACACAGACCAAAAACCTTTCCCAAACATCACATGACATTAAACAGATACTCATGGTCCACTCTATAAAAAGCCTGCAAATGAGAACTTGTTCTCAACTAGCCTACCTGGTTAAATAAAGGTGTTCTCAACTAGCCTACCTGGTTAAATAAAGGTGTTCTCAACTAGCCTACCTGGTTAAATAAAGGTGTTCTCAACTAGCCTACCTGGTTAAATAAAGGTGTTCTCAACTAGCCTACCTGGTTAAATAAAGGTGTTCTCAACTAGCCTACCTGGTTAAATAAAGGTGTTCTCAACTAGCCTACCTGGTTAAATAAAGGTGTTCTCAACTAGCCTACCTGGTTAAATAAAGGTGAAATATTTGATCTTGAGAGACTAGTCTTAAGTTCAACCAGTTTAAAGTTTAACCTTTCGACAATTCCAACATGTTCCTGGTTAAGAACATGTTGTCCGCAATTGAGTATCTCAGTAGACAATATGTCTGGTTCTTGTGTACTATAGAGTCCAGATCGGCAACTCATCGGCAACTCTCCTACCCTGACGCACTGACGCAATACGCAAAAGAAGCCCAGTCCAATTATTGCCCAGAATTGTTTATAAAACTCCACTGGGTTACGGGCTCTGCCAGTTCATGGGACAATGGAGGAATGTCCATTTCATCCCTCTGTGAAAGAGAGAGCTTAGGGAGTTATTTAAACAAAACCTGAGCACACACAGGATAACACAGTTCTGCCCTATGCAACTCAGTATAAAACTCTACAGTCTGCTCATGCATCTCCCCTACCACAGAGGTCACCCGCCCATCAGAAAGCTGTAGACAATGCATACCCTTGGCTTCACTGCTCTTTCTTTCCAAACCAAAGAAGAAGGAGCTGGGAGCATCCATCTCTTTGAGCATGGAGAACCTAGCTCTTACAAGTGCTCCCTTTGCTTTAACCTGGAAAACACTACCCAGGTCCCTACGTAATTCAGCTAAATTAGGCCTACATTGCATTGCGCCACCATCTCTACACTGATACTACACTCGAGTTCCCCCAATACTCTCCTAGCCTCTGAGGATGAGATACTGTTGACAGAAAAGCCACATTTGTACTTTTCCCACATCCCACCATTGCCCCAGAGACTCATACTCCTCTCTTTGCTGCCCCCGCCTTTCCCCAAAAGTCTGGAAACCTGAGCAAAAAGTGGTATCTTGTAAGCTTTACATTAAACTTACAATAGGATGTCTGCAGAGGACCTTATGAAATAGCCATGGTTATGTGGTGATCCGAAAAAACCCATCAGGAGAAGGATAGCGCCCAACATCTGATTCCTGGACATGTAAAATCAATCGAGTCGGGCTGCACTCACCCTAGCCCCAAAGACCTTCACCAATGTATACTGTCTTGTGATGTCTAGTTCTCCAAACATCCACAAGGTCAAACTGATTAATGACGTCCCTTAACACCACCACTGAGCCTGAATGAGGCTCATCCCCATTTCTGTCTTTCGTCAAATCCTTCGTACAGTTCCAGTCCCCGTCGACTACCAGCATCTCCTCAGGCACTACCTGTGATAGTTCCTGTCTAAGACACCCAAACAGATGCCCCCTCTCTCTCCCTGTGTTAACTTCTCTAGGATAGGGGGCAGCATTCTAAATTTTGGATCAAAAGCATGCCCAAATTCAACTGCCTGCTACTCATCCCAAGAAGATAAGATATGCATGTTATTAGTAGAATTGGATAGAAACTCTGAAGTTTCTAAAACTGTTTGAATCATGTCTGTGAGTTTAACAGAACTTATTTAACATGTGAAACCCCGAGGACAAACTATTCAGATTTCTTTTTTTTGAGGTCACTCTCTTTTCAATGTATTTTCATTGGGAATCCAGATTTCT
The DNA here is from genome assembly GCF_021184085.1 of Oncorhynchus gorbuscha. NCBI lineage: Eukaryota > Metazoa > Chordata > Actinopteri > Salmoniformes > Salmonidae > Oncorhynchus > Oncorhynchus gorbuscha. Next base: position 88,145,597 of record NC_060181.1, on the reverse strand, counting down.
AAGGGAAGTTCTTGCAGTTCCTACCGCTCCCACTGGATGTCAACAGTCTTTAGAAATTGGTTGAGGTTTTTCCTTTGTGTAATGAAGAAGTATGGCCATCTTGAACGAGGGTAACTTGAAGTGTACTGTTACATAGAGGCGCGTGACCAGAAAGCATGCTACAGTTTGTTTTCCTCCTGTATTGAACACAGATCATCCCGTCTTCAAGTCTATCAATTATTTATGTTTTTGTGTAACAAATATCTAAAGTTGTATTACAAATGTAGTTTGAAATGTTTTGGCAAAGTTTTACAGGTAACATTTGAGATATTTTGTAGTCACGTTGAGCAAGTTGGAACCAGTGTTTTTCTGGATTAAACACGCCAAATAAATGGACATTTTGGATACATATCGACGGAATTAATCGAACAAAAGGACCATTTGTGATGTTTATGGGACATATAGGAGTGCCAACAAAAGAAGCTCGGCAAAGGTAAGGCATGAATAATTTTTTTATTTTTTTTGTGTCGCGCCTGCAGGGTTGAAATATGCTTCTCTCTCTTTGATTACTATGGTGCTATCCTCAGATAATAGCGTTGTTTGCTTTAGGCGAAAAGCCTTTTTCAATCTGACATGCTGGCTGGATTCACAACAAGTGTAGCTTTAATTTGGTATCTTGCATGTGTGATTACATGAAAGTTAGATTTTTGTAGTAATAATTTAATTTGGCGCTCTGCATTTTCACTGGCTTTTGGCCAGGTGGGACGGTACACATATCCCAGAGAGGTTTTAAGCAAGCCTACCCGAAGAGTCTCCATAAGAAGTGTGAGAAAAGACAGCAAAAAAAAACAGAATCCGAAGGTAGACCCTTTTGCACGGTTGTGACCAACTTCCTCAACCTAACACTTTTCCTGGGTGAGAGGTTATCATGCCCCTCATTTTTCATAGCGTGTTCTACTGATCTTACAAACTTTCCTGGGTCACAGAAAAAAGCTTCAAGATTACCCTTTTTCCCTTAGTCTCATTCAGGAACCTTGACAGTTCCATCACCGTGTCCCCTCTGCTGAAGAGACTGAAGAGACTGAAGATGATGAAGAGACTTGCTGCCTCTTCATCATCCTCTTCCTCACACTCACCTTCCTCCTACTCATCTCCATTTCCGATCATGACAACCTGCCTTTTCTCTCTAGTCGGGGCCTCCACCAAGCACCAGGCACTTTGACCACACCAGCTTCTCTCCTCCCACCTCCTTTCTTCTCCCCCTTTTTCATCTTCCGCTTGACCCCCTCCTCCACCTCCCCTGGTCGCCTCCCCTTCCCCAATATACTCTCTTCATCCACTAGCATAACCTGACTAGACACAGCCTCATCTACACCACCATCCGTAACGTGACTATACCCAGCCTCATCTACACCACCATCCGTAACGTGACTATACCCAGCCTCATCTACACCACCATCCGTAACGTGACTATACCCAGCCTCATCTACACCACCATCCGTAACGTGACTATACCCAGCCTCATCTACACCACCATCCGTAACGTGACTATACCCAGCCTCATCTACACCACCATCCGTAACGTGACTATACCCAGCCTCATCAACACCACCATCCGTAACGTGACTATACCCAGCCTCATCAACACCACCATCCGTAACGTGACTATACCCAGCCTCATCAACACCACCATCCGTAACGTGACTATACCCAGCCTCATCAACACCACCATCCGTAACGTGACTATACCCAGCCTCATCTACACCACCATCCGTAACGTGACTATACCCAGCCTCATCTACACCACCATCCGTAACGTGACTATACCCAGCCTCATCAACACCACCATCCGTAACGTGACTATACCCAGCCTCATCAACACCACCATCCGTAACGTGACTATACCCAGCCTCATCTACACCATCATCCATAGCATGACTAGGCCCAGCCTCGGCTGCTTGCATCTCATGGACCCCTGCACGTTGACCTCTATTTCCCCCACCGGCCCTTGTACCCTCACCTTGTCTATGGCCTTTTTGTGGGCATGCAAAGCTATTGTGCCTCAAATACCCACACTGAAAGCAGCGTAGACTATCTGTTTTGGCAAACCCAGTGTAGAGCCACTCCCCATGCCTCACTTTAAAATACACATGTAACAGTTGCTCATTGTTACTCAGAAACTTCAACACTTGCCTCCGGAACGAAACATGCTTAACTTCTTGACGCTACCCATTCCTTAAGCGGGATAATTGTCATCAGCAACGCTGAATAGCATAGCGCCAAAGTCAAAATAATATTACAAAAAAATAAGTGCAATATTGCAAAACACAGCTTAGCCTTTTGTAAATCCACCTGTCGTCTCAGATTTTGAAATTATGCTTTATGGCGAAAGCAATACAAGCGTTTGTGTAAGTTTATCGATCGCATGACAAACATTAAGAACACTTAGCATCAGGTAGCTTGGTCACGAAAATCAGAAAAGCAATCAAATGAATTGTTTACCTTTGATGATCTTTGGATGTTTTCACTCACGAGACTCCCAGTTATACAACAAATGTTCCTTTTATTTTTATATCCAAAATACCTCTGTTTGTTTGTCGCGTTATGTTCAGAAATCCACAGGAAAGAGAGGTCATGACAATGCAGACGAAAATTCCAAATAATATCCATAATGTCCACAGAAACATGTCAAACATTTTTTATAATCAATCCTCAGGTTGTTTTTAAAATATATATTCGATAATATATCAACCGGGAGTGTAGGTTTTTCAATAGGACAGGGAGAAACAATGGCCGCTTTACTCTGTTGCGTAAAACTCACTCTGAGAGCCCCACTTATCCACTTAAGCAATGTGATCTTCCTCGCTCATTCTTCAAAATAAAAGCCTGAAACTATGTCTAAAGACTGTTGACAACTTAGGGAATCCATAGAAATAATAATCTGGTTGATATCCCTTTAAATGGAGGATAGGCATGCATAGGAACAGATCGGTTTCAAAATAAGAGGCACTTCCTGATTGGATTTTCCTCAGGTTTTCGCCTGCAATATCAGTTCTGTTATACTCACAGACAATATTTTGACAGTTTTGGAAACTGTAGAGTGTTTTCTATCCCAATCTGACAAGTATATGCATATTATAGTTTCTGGGGCTGAGAAATAGGCAGTTTCAAATGGGTACATTTTTTAGCCAAAAACTAAAATACTGCCCCCTACACGCAAAGGTTAACGGCATCTGCGTGAAAACCTGCCAACAGTACATGAAAACCTCTTGCAAACATACCAAACCGACTCAATTCTTTTTGAATTTGATCATTCGTAATAAACTGAGGCAGATTCGCAACTAACACTCTAGTCGAATGAGTCGAAAGAGGAGAAATCGGCACCAAAACATCCCTTACAAATATTCCACTAGCAATCAGCTTGCCCACCAAATTGACCCTTTTCATGAACACAACCACAGATTTGTTCATTCTGGATGCGGAATGTATAAATTCAGCTCCTACCTGTTCGGCGACCGCGAGCAGAACCTCCTCCATCTAAACTCCATTCTAAGGATGAATCCATGCCGTAACGGCAGCGTCTACTCCTCGCTAGGCTGCGAAGCCATAGAGTACACCACACTGTTCAAACCCTAGGAAACTAAAACTATGTCCTCTTCCTCACTATCTTTGAAAACAAAGCCAGTGGGTATCGCTGGTGTTTTTCACTCTCCACCATAGAAAATAGAAATTGAAAGAAAAGACCAAGGAAATAATCAAGAAAATAGGTAAGGACAGAGCCCCTCATATGGCCTCTCAACAACAAAACACTCCCAGCATGCCCTAGAGAGAGCCATTTAGCAGTGTTGAGATGAGAGACTCACTTAGCAGAGGAGATGACCACAGAGTTTTGGTCAGCATTGAGGATCTTGGTGAGATGGGCAGCTACCGAGTCTTCATAGGCTGAGATCTGGAACTGAGGACACGTAGGAAGGGGATACATCATAATTACCATAACATTAAGCACAGTCAGAGGGAAACTGTTAACATTATAAATCCCCCCAAAATCCCAACGTGGCATCCAGACACTAACTCCAACTTCCTTCAAACTGCACACAGAGACATAAAAATGATATCCCATCTGACTTCGGGTAAGTAGAAAAGGGGCTTCGTTGCCACAATGTCGCACGATCCTCAAAAAATGTTTCAGATGAGTGTGTACCTGGTCATGGTCAGTGTCGTCGGGTGTGACAGGCCCGCTGTGTTTGGAAAGGATCTTAATTTCGTAGGTCATGATGCTCCAGCGGTCCAACATTTTGGTGCTGGCCCGCTCCAGTTTCTCCAGGATCTGGGGCAGCTGCGTGTCATCATCACACGACGGGCCCCAGCCCAGCACCCGCGCCAGGTCATTCCCAGTACCCAGGGGGAGAACTCCCAGCTGGCACTGGAGACAGACAGAGAGTGGTATGGGGAAAGAGAGAGAGAGAGAGAGAGAGAGAGAGAGAGAGAGAGAGAGAGAGAGAGAGAGAGACAGTGAGAGAGAGAGAGAGACAGTGAGAGAGAGAGAGAGAGAGAGAGAGAGAGAGAGAGAGAGAGAGAGAGAGAGAGAGAGAGAGAGAGAGAGAGAGAGAGAGAGAGAGAGAGAGAGAGAGAGAGAGAGAGAGAGACAGTGAGAGAGAGAGAGAGAGAGAGAGAGGGGAAGAAAGAGAGAGAGAGAGAGAGAGAGAGAGAGAGAGAGAGAGAGAGAGAGAGAGAGAGAGAGAGAGAGAGAGAGAGAGAGAGAGAGAGAGAGAGAGAGAGAGAGAGAGAGAGAGAGAGGGTAAGTGTGTGGGGGAGCTGGGAGGGGGGCTCTGTGTATGTGAGGCAAGAAGGGCGGGGATAACTGTGTCTGTATTTATGTGTGTGTGTCTATGTATGTGTGTGTGTATTTGTGTGTGTATTTGTCTGCGTCTGTGTATTTATGTGTGTGTGTGTGTGTGTGTGTGTGTGTGTGTGTGTGTGTGTGTGTGTGTGTGTGTGTGTGTGTGTGTGTGTGTGTGTGTGTGTGTGTGTGTGTGTGTGTGTGTGTGTGTGTGTGTGTGTGTGTGGTTAACCCACATGACTAATGCCATACTCTGAACAGACAGTTAACCCACATGACTAATGCCATACTCTGAACAGACAGTTAACCCACATGATTAATGCCATACTCTGAACAGGCAGTTAACCCACATGACTAATGCCATACTCTGAACAGGCAGTTAACCCACATGACTAATGCCATACTCTGAACAGGCAGTTAACCCACATGACTAATGCCATACTCTGAACAGACAGTTAACCCACATGACTAATGCCATACTCTGAACAGGCAGTTAACCCACATGACTAATGCCATACTCTGAACAGGCAGTTAACCCACATGACTAATGCCATACTCTGAACGGACAGTTAACCCACATGACTAATGCCATACTCTGAACGGGCAGTTAACCCACATGACTAATGCCATACTCTGAACGGGCAGTTAACCCACATGACTAATGCCATACTCTGAACGGGCAGTTAACCCACATGACTAATGCCATACTCTGAACGGGCAGTTAACCCACATGACTAATGCCATACTCTGAACAGACAGTTAACCCACATGACTAATGCCATACTCTGAACAGACAGTTAACCCACATGACTAATGCCATACTCTGAACAGGCAGTTAACCCACTGTTCCTAGGCCGTCATTGAAAGTAAGAATTTGTTCTTAACTGACTTGCCTAGTTAAATAAATAAACAATAAGAAAATACTCGTCCTTCTGCCGTAATCCCTTTAATATGGAATTATCAGTGTGCATGTACAGATATAGGTTCTGCACTGCTTCAATTGCAATTGAGCTTTGTGATTTACAAATTCACTGAAAACTCATACTAACACGCGGTTATATTAAGATTATATTATATTAATATTACACTTTTAATATAGACCACTTTTGTCCAGTTAATAGCCATAACCACTGATCAAGCAACATTATGGACTAAACGTTCAAATCCTGTTGCTGCAGAATTATTTTGCTGTGACAATACTGGTCAAATTAAGATCCTCCATCTGTAAACATACTCAGCGTGTGTATGTTGTGTCTCACCTGTTTGTGGAGGTTGAGTTTGTCTATCTCAGAGAGGACCCAGCCTACACTCCCATCCCCTCCGCACACCAGGATCCGGAAGTTATCGAACTTCTGGAAGAGACGCAGCCTGGAACACACAGAGGAATGGTCATAGTGTCACAGTAAAGCATTCTATCTGTGTTCTGGCCCAATTAGGTTACCAACCAGGGACCCTCTGCACTCAACACTAGTCACCCACCCAAACAGCCTTCTAATCAACCGCACTACCAATACCATGGTCTGGTTTGAGCCACAGACACGGTCTACTTCTTGGTCTCAGGAAGGGTTCACAGCTAACCAGCTAGCGATGTCACATGGTCTCCATTAGCAGGAGCACACCAAGCTGGCTCACCCTAGATGTGGTCCTCCGTTGACCAGGTCAAACACCTGAGCAGGGTTGAGGAGCTGCTTGAAACGTCGGAGGAATTTAACCCCTTGGTTGTCTCCGCTCTTGGAATTGACAAAGACCAGAAGAGGACTGGCGCAGGACGGGGGACAGGTGGCCTTCCAGAAGCCTGAACACAAAAACACAAAATAACAGCTATTACATTAATGAATGAATGAATGAATGAATGAATGAATGAATGAATGAATGGATGGATGGATGGATGGATGGATGGATGGATGGATGGATGGATTAGTGAAGGAATTGATGAATGGATGGATGGATGGATGGATGGATTAGTGAAGGAATTGATGAATGGATGGATGGATGGATGGATGGATGGATGGATGGATGGATGGATGGATGGATTAGTGAAGGAATTGATGAATGGATGGATGGATGGATGGATGGATGGATGGATGGATGGATGGATGGATGGATTAGTGAAGGAATTGATGAATGGATGGATGGATGGATGGATGGATGGATGGATGGATGGATGGATGGATGGATGGATTAGTGAAGGAATTGATGAATGGATGGATGGATGGATGGATGGATGGATGGATTAGTGAAGGAATTGATGGATGGATTAGTGAAGGAATTGATGAATGGATGGATGGATGGATGGATGGATTAGTGAAGGAATTGATGAATGGATGGATGGATGGATGGATGGATGGATGGATGGATGAATGGATGGATGGATGGATGGATGGATTAGTGAAGGAATTGATGAATGGATGGATGGATGGATGGATGGATGGATGGATGGATGGATGGATGGATGGATTAGTGAAGGAATTGATGAATGGATGAATGGATGGATGGATGGATGGATGGATGGATTAGTGAAGGAATTGATGAATGAATGGATGGATGGATGGATGGATTAGTGAAGGAATTGATGAATGGATGGATGGATGGATGGATGGATGGATGGATTAGTGAAGGAATTGATGAATGGATGGATGGATGGATGGATGGATGGATGGATGGATTAGTGAAGGAATTGATGAATGGATGGATGGATGGATGGATGGATGGATTAGTGAAGGAATTGATGAATGGATGGATGGATGGATTAGTGAAGGAATTGATGAATGGATGAATGGATGGATGGATGGATGGATGGATGGATGGATGGATGGATTAGTGAAGGAATTGATGAATGAATGGATGGATGGATGGATGGATTAGTGAAGGAATTGATGAATGGATGGATGGATGGATGGACCTGTGCTCAAATATTAAAAGTACTAGCCCATTATAGTACAAATTATTATTTTTTAAATTGCAACCCTATTATAGTTCAAAATGATCTGATAACTGGAAATATTGTAGATAGAAATAGACAGGTCATCAGAATCGGTTAAACGTAGAAACGTTAAACATGTATCACTTCATTTATCACCATCACTGTCGAACCGAAGACAAGATGTGTTAACAATGCCAGTATCTAGACTCTGATCCCTGTCAAAGTGACTAATGAGAAGAGATGTTAACAATGCCAGTATCTAGACTCTGATTCCTGTCAAAGTGACTAATGGGAAGAGATGTTAACAATGCCAGTATCTAGACTCTGATCCCTGTCAAAGTGACTAATGGGAAGAGATGTTAACAGTGCCAGTATCTAGACTCTGATCCCTGTCAAAGTGACTAATGGGAAGAGATGTTAACAATGCCAGTATCTAGACTCTGATCCCTGTCAAAGTGACTAATGGGAAGAGATGTTAACAATGCCAGTATCTAGACTCTGATTCCTGTCAAAGTGACTAATGGGAAGAGATGTGAGAAGATGGACAGGTGAAAAGAAGACAGAGATTCAGCTGTTAACAATGCCAGTATCTAGACTCTGATTCCTGTCAAAGTGACTAATGGGAAGAGATGTGAGAAGATGGACAGGTGAAACCCACATGACTAATGCCATACTCTGGACAGGTGAAAAGAAGACAGAGATTCTGCTCCGTGGCTCGATGACTCATTGCGAGCTCACAGAACAGGGCTCCGGGCAGCCGAGCGGAAATGGAGGAAAACTCGCCTCCCTGCGGACCTGGCATCCTTTCACTCCCTCCTCTCTACATTTTCCTCCTCTGTCTCTGCTGCTAAAGCCACTTTCTACCACGCTAAATAAAGCATCTGCCTCTAACCCTAGGAAGCTCTTTGCCACCTTCTCCTCCCTCCTGAATCCTCCCCCCCCCCTCCTCCCTCTCTGCAGACGACTTCGTCAAACATTTTGAAAAGGAGGTCGACGACATCCGATCCTCGTTTGCTAAGTCAAACGACACCGCTGGTTCTGCTCACACTGCCCTACCCTGTGCTCTGACCTCTTTCTCCCCTCTCTCTCCAGATGAAATCTTGCGTCTTGTTACGGCCGGCCGCCCAACAACCTGCCCGCTTGACCCTATCCCCTCCCCTCTTCTCCAGACCATTTCCGGAGACCTTCTCCCTTACCTCACCTCGCTCATCAACTCATCACTGACCGCTGGCTACGTCCCTTCCGTCTTCAAGAGAGCGAGAGTTGCACCCCTTCTGAAAAAACCTACACTCGATCCCTCCGATGTCAACAATTACAGACCAGTATCCCTTCTTTCTTTTCTCTCCAAAACTCTTGAACGTGCCGTCCTTGGCCAGCTCTCCCGCTATCTCTCTCTGAATGACCTTCTTGATCCAAATCAGTCAGGTTTCAAGACTAGTCATTCAACTGAGACTGCTCTCCTCTGTATCACAGAGGCGCTCCACACTGCTAAAGCTAACTCTCTCTCCTCTGCTCTCATCCTTCTAGATCTATCGGCTGCCTTCGATACTGTGAACCATCAGATCCTCTTCTCCACCCTCTCCGAGTTGGGCATCTCCGGCGCGGCCCACGCTTGGATTGCGTCCTACCTGACAGGTCGCTCCTACCAGGTGGCGTGGCGAGAATCTGTCTCCTCACCACGCGCTCTCACCACTGGTGTCCCCCAGGGCTCTGTTCTAGGCCCTCTCCTATTCTCGCTATACACCAAGTCACTTGGCTCTGTCATAACCTCACATGGTCTCTCCTATCATTGCTATGCAGACGACACACAACTAATCTTCTCCTTTCCCCTTCTGATGACCAGGTGGCGAATCGCATCTCTGCACGTCTGGCAGACATATCAGTGTGGATGACGGATCACCACCTCAAGCTGAACCTCGGCAAGACGGAGCTGCTCTTCCTCCCGGGGAAGGACTGCCCGTTCCATGATCTCGCCATCACGGTTGACAACTCCATTGTGTCCTCCTCCCAGAGCGCTAAGAACCTTGGTGTGATCCTGGACAACACCCTGTCGTTCTCAACCAACATCAAGGCGGTGGCCCGTTCCTGTAGGTTCATGCTCCACAACATCCGCAGAGTACGACCCTGCCTCACACAGGAAGCGGCGCAGGTCCTAATCCAGGCACTTGTCATCTCCCGTCTGGATTACTGCAACACGCTGTTGGCTGGGCTCCCTGCCTGTGCCATTAAACCCCTTCAACTCATCCAGAACGCCGCAGCCCGTCTGGTGTTCAACCTTCCCAAGTTCTCTCACGTCACCCCGCTCCTCCGTTCTCTCCACTGGCTTCCAGTTGAAGCTCGCATCCGCTACAAGACCATGGTGCTTGCCTACGGAGCTGTGAGGGGAACGGCACCTCAGTACCTCCAGGCTCTGATCAGGCCCTACACCCAAACAAGGGCACTGCGTTCATCCACCTCTGGCCTGCTCGCCTCCCTACCACTGAGGAAGTACAGCTCCCGCTCAGCCCAGTCAAAACTGTTCGCTGCTCTGGCCCCCCAATGGTGGAACAAACTCCCTCACGACGCCAGGACAGAGGAGTCAATCACCACCTTCCGGAGACACCTGAAACCCCACCTCTTTAAGGAATACCTAGGATAGGATAAGTATCCCCCCCCCCTTTAAGATTTAGATGCACTATTGTAAAGTGACTGTTCCACTGGATGTCATAAGGTGAATGCACCAATTTGTAAGTCGCTCTGGATAAGAGCGTCTGCTAAATGACTTAAATGTAAATGTAAATGTGTTAACAATGCCAGTATTTAGACTCTGATTCCTGTCAAAGTGACTAATGGGAAGAGATGTGAGAAGATGGACAGGTGAAAAGAAGACAGAGATTCTGCTGTTAACAATGCCAGTATCTAGACTCTGATTCCTGTCAAAGTGACTAATGGGAAGAGATGTGAGAAGATGGACAGGTGAAAAGAAGACAGAGATTCTGCTGTTAACAATGCCAGTATCTAGACTCTGATTCCTGTCAAAGTGACTAATGGGAAGAGATGTGAGAATATGAACAGGTGAAAAAAGATTCTGCTGTGAACAAGAGACTCTGATTCTTGTCAAAGTGACTAATGGGAAGATGTGAGAAGATGGACAGGTGAAAAGAAGACAGAGATTCTGCTGTTAACAATGCCAGTATCTAGACCAGACATGGGCAAACTACGGCCCGCGGGCCACATACGGCCCGTTAGGCTTTTTAATCCGGCCCGCCGAACTTGTCCAAATTATAGTAAAAACCTCATTTTTTCCCCTTTCCCTGCACTGCCCACGTTTCCCCAATAGATGGCGCACTCAAAACACATTGACCGTTGTTGGAGTGGCGCGTATTTCTCTTTATTTCACTTTAATTTTCACTTAGTTTCACGTCACCATTAAGCCCTTCTGTGAAAATGAGCGGACCAAAGAGAAGGAAAGTGGACAGCGAATGCCGAGTGTTTAATAAGGAGTGGACAACAAAATACTTCTTCACTTAAGTCCGATCAACGGCTGTATGTCTGATATGCCAAGAAGCTGTTGCGGTTTTCAAAGAGTACAATATCAGCCGTCACTTTGCCACGAAGCATGCAAACTATGCTAGCAAGCAGTCAACACAAGAACGGGCGGCTACTGCTCAGAGGTTGGCAGCTAATTTACAGAGTCAACAGAACTTTTTTCACCGACAAACTGCAATTCAAGAGTCAAGTACCAAGGCAAGTTATTTGCTGGCATTCAAATTAGCAAAGGCTAGCAAGCCTTTCTCCGAAGGCGAGTTTTTGAAAGAGTGCATGGTAGAGACAGCAGGTCTCTTGTGTCCGGAGAACAAAGCCAAGTTTGAAAAAATAAGTTTAGCATCCAGGACAGTGACTCGCCGCGTGGAACTGATTGACGAAGATATAGTCAGCGAGTTAAACAAAAAGGCGGAGTCCTTTAAGTTATATTCACTAGCACTGGATGAAAGTAACGACATAAAAGACACTGCTCAGCTCCTAATTTTTATCCGAGGGATTAACGACAGTTTTGAGATAACGGAGGAGCTTTTGAGCATGGAATCACTGAAAGGGAAAACGCGAGGAGAGGACTTATATGAACAGGTGTCTGCTGTCATCGAGAGAATGAAGCTACCTTGGAGTAAACTTGCCAATGTCACCACGGATGGATCGCCAAATTTAACTGGAAAAAACATCGGGCTGCTGAAAAGAATCCAGGATAAAGTGAAAGAAGAAAACCCTGACCAGGATGTTATTTTACTTCACTGCATCATTCATCAAGAGTCTCTGTGTAAGTCTGTATTGCAGCTTAATCACGTCGTGGATCCAGTTGTAAAACTTGTTAACTTCATACGAGCAAGGGGACTTAATCATCGTCAGTTCATTACGTTCCTGGAAGAAACTAATGCGGATCACCAGGACCTACTTTAGCACTCTCGCGTCCGCTGGTTAAGTTTGGGGAAAGTGTTTCAAGAGTCTGGGAGCTCAAAGACGAGATTCGCTCATTTTTTAATTTAATGGGGAAATCCGAAGAATTTCCCGAGCTGAGCGACACAAACTGGCTTTGTGACTTTGCGTTTGCTGTGGACATATTTTCACACATGAATGAGCTGAACGTGAAGCTACAGGGGAAAGATCAGTTTGCGCACGACATGTACACAAATGTGAGAGCCTTCAAATCCAAGCTGGTTTTATTCTCCAGGCAAATGTCAAACAAATCTTTCGTACATTTCCCCACACTAGCCGTGCAGAAAGAGGCCGCCCGTCGGTTCTGTGATTTTGAAAAAATTGACAAGTCACTTCAACTGGTGTCCTGTCCCCTGTCACAAGACCCCGAATCAAAAAAGGGAGACCAACAACACTGTTCCCACTGAAATGGTGAGTTTTTCTGCTGTGTTATGAAAAAATGCATATGGAAAGTTTGGAAGTGCGTCTTTTAATTAAGAGCAATGCGCATTTACGCACAGCAGCGGTACAGTAGCTTAATTAACACGCCGCACATCGCTCTTAATTTAAATTTAAATTTTCAGCTGCAGGTAGGATATTTAATACAGCCTATGTCTGTGTGCTTGGCAACGATACACGTGTACTGTTTGCGCGTGAATGCGAGGGCGTCCGTGGCGAGTTTGTAGAGCGCGCGGTCAGGACAATCCATCCATGATTTTGCGGAGTTTAACACAAGTAGATATTATTGAGCTTGAGTATTTCGTTGTGTAATAATATGTTTTGAATGTTGAAAGTGATTCCATTTTTCAATAAATGTTGATTTCTTTAACTTTGCACCTTCGATTGAAACTTATTAAAAACAGATGCAATCTTGATAAATCACAGTGCGTATGTTATTTTAATCTATTTACATTTCCTCCTCCCAATATCTGCGAAATAGTATGTAAATGCCATATCTTGCATATTCCTTGAGACAAATTTATTAACTGATAAGGGCTATTTTTCACATTTGAAAGACAGTTAATAAATTGGGTTGTAGTGTTCTTACTGTGCTATGAGGTTTGCACACACTACATTTAATGCTTTAGTATATCCGGCCCAAACACTCCCTCCAAATGCTCCTGGCCCGGCCCCTCTGTCAAATTTTAGAACCCATTGTGGCTCGCGAGTCAAAAAGTTTGCCCACCTCTGATCTAGACTCTGATCCCTGTCAAAGTGACTAATGGGAAGATGTGAGAAGATGGACAGGTCAAAAGAAGAGAGAGATTCTGCTGTCTGCTAGCTTCTGTACTGGGAGTGTCCTTTAAGTAATGTATCAAAATGCCCACACACTGCTACATCATTAAAGCATCAACGTGTGTGTTTAGGCATCGTCAAACTGAGTCAAGTTGGGCACATGTATGTGGCATGTGTAGTATTAGCACACATTCTAAGCGGGAACACACTGCATTCATACGCTTGTACATTATGTCAACATTACTCTGTGTGAGAAGGCTCTAAGTTTGTGTGGGTGTGTGTGAGAGAGAGAGAGTGTGTGTGTGTGTGTGTGTGTGTGTGTGTGTGTGTGTGTGTGTGTGTGTGTGTGTGTGTGTGTGTGTGTGTGTGTGTGTGTGTGTGTGTGTGTGTGTGTGTGTGTGTGTGTGTGTGTGTGTGTGTGTGTGTGTGTGTGTGTGTGTAGGGAAGGGATGGTGACATTCCCCTTGGGCCCTGTCCTCCACACTCTCATTGTCTCTCTCTTCTCTCTCTATCCCCCTCTCTCTCTCTCTCTCTCTCTCTCTCTCTCTCTCTCTCTCTATCCCTCCTCCCTTTAATCCCCTCTCCATCCTCCACATCTCGTTGCCTCTCTTCTCTCTCTATCCCCTCTCTCTCTCTCTCTCTCTCTCTCTCTCTCTCTCTCTCTCTCTCTCTCTCTCTCTCTCTCTCTCTCTCTCGCCCTGTCTTTCTCTCCCTCTCTCCTCTTTCTCTATCCCTGCTCCCTTTAATCCCCCTCTCCATCCTCCACATCTCGTTGCCTTTCTCTTCTCTCTCTATCCCCACTTTCTCTCTCTCTCTCTCTCTCTCTCTCTCTCTCTCTCTCTCTCTCTCTCTCTCTCTCTCTCTCTCTCTCTCTCTCTCTCTCTCTCTCCCTGTCTTTCTCTCTCTCTCTCTCTCTCTCTCTCTCTCTCCTCTTTCTATCCCTGCTCCCTTTAATCCCCCTCTCCATCCTCCACATCTCGTTGCCTTTCTCTTCTCTCTCTATCCCCCTGTATTTCTCTCTTCTCTCTCTATCTCTCTGTATCCGTCTCTCTCTCTCTCTCTCTCTCTCTCTCTCTCTCTCGCTCTCTCACCTTCTCTTTCTCTGATCTTGTCAGCAGCGGAGCAGAGATGGGAGAGATGGAGAGGGGGAAGTGGAGGGGGAAAGAGATGGGAAAGAGGGAGGAGGAGATGAAAGTCACAACGTTCCAGCACGTGCCACAGTCCGCCAGCTGCCAATTAGATTAGAGCTCTCTCAAGCCTGTACTGGGGAAGGGGAAATCCTGGCACGAAGGGGGAGGGGTGGATGGACAGGGGAGCTTGAGAGAATTGAAGAGAGTTAGAGAAATATATTTAGAAGACAGAGGAGAGGAAAAGATGGAGAGGGAGAGACATGGGGAGAGAAGGGAGGGAGACATGGGGAGATATGGAGAGAAAGAGGGGAGGGAACAGAGAGAGAGTGGGGGGAGTAGAGGGAGGAGTACCGTTTTCCTAACCCAATGTAAGTAATACACAGAAAGTGTTTGACAACAGAAAAGAGGTACTCTGAAAACACCCAAAGTGGTTCTTCAATATGAATATAATTGTTTATAAGGGAGGTGTGAAAACACACTGTGGGGAGTATGTACATGTAAAAGGCAGCATCAGAAGAGTCTCTCATACATTCAATGATTCAAAGTTGCAAATGGTTTACGGCATAAATATTGATTGACGTTTCTGTCGATTTTTGTTGTTTTTTGAATTCCACCCCGAATGTTATTTCTCCACTTTATTTAGAAAGATTTGTGCAAATATGACTGACTGGTGGCTTTAAAGCCTCTCAATGGTCAACACATCATCAGCCATCCAGGGTTTATACATGTCATTGGTTACAACCAGGCTTGGTCACAAGACAGAGCCATCGATTTGGGACGTTTGAAAGGGTCCCGAGGACGTGGATATTTGCCTGCGTCGGCGCTCACAACAAAGAAGAAAATACAATGGCAATAGACTGGGCTCAAACTCACCAGACTCTGAGCCAGAGAACACTGCTTAGACCACCGCACCATCGCAGTTCACCGTTTTCATGCAAGTGTAACAGTATAACTTTAGACCGTCCCCTCGCCCATACCCGGGCGCAAACCAGGGACCCTCTGCACACATCAACAACAGTCACCCATGAAGCATCTTTACCCATCCCTCCACAAAAGCCGCGGCATTTGCAGAGCAAAGGGAACCACTACTTCAAGGTCTCAGAGCAAGTGACGTCACCGATTGTAATGCTATTTTGCGCACACCACCGATAACTAAGAGGTTGGTTACATCACACCATGTCATGTTTCAGAACACCTCAGGATAACGTGTTTCAGTACTCCAGCAAAGTGAAGGTTGTCTCCTTCAAGTTTTTGGTGTTACAAAACACTTCATTTTAACAGTGTAGTTAGTGTGAACCAGACTATTAGTTAGCCGACACAATCAGCCTCTCCCCTACTCTGTTTGTGTGTGTGTGTGCGTGTGCGTGTGTGTGTGCGTGTGTGTGTGTGTGTGTGTGTGTGTGTGTGTGTGTGTGTGTGTGTGTGTGTGTGTGTGTGTGTGTGTGTGTGTGTGTGTGTGTGTGTGTGTGTGTGTGTGTGTGTGTGTGTGTGTGTGTGTGCGTGTGTGTGTGCGTGTGTGTGTGCGTGTGTGTGTGCGTGCTTGCGTGTGTGCTTGCTCCAGCCTAAAATAGCTCTTTTATACACCTGTTAATAAAACACCCACTCACAATTTCCTGGCACACACAAGCATACACACACACACACACACACACACACACACACACACACACACACACACACACACACACACGGGTGGGAGCAAACAAGTTGTGTGTGGGTGTGTTTGTGTGTGTGTGTGTGTGTGTGTGTGTTTGTGTGTGTGCGTACATGTGTGTGTGCGTACATGTGTGTGTGTGTATTTGTGTGTGTGCGTACGTGCGTGTGTTTGTGCTTGTGTGCGTACGTGTGTGTGTATGTGTGTGTGTACCGTCAGAGTCGATACTGTTGAGGGCAGTAGGAGGGATGACAGAGACTTTACACTGGCCCAGCGGACATTTCCTGGGGTACAGGTCCATACACACTGTGTGTACCTAGAATAACACAGAGAGATGGTGTTACCACACACACACACACACACACACACACACACACACACACACACACACACACACACACACACACACACACACACACACACACACACACACACACACACACACACACACACACACACACACACACACACACACACACACACCATGGCTTTGCACCAGAGACAGCGCCAGTCCTGCAGTCGGAGCACGCTGCCACAGGTCTTGTCACACACAGCACACTTGGCACTAACAGGCAGGTTTCCCTCCAGCCACTGGTGGGGCATGGCGATCTACAGGACAGAGATGACAGAGAGTCAGTCAGGTACAACATACAGTAGTATATCACTATAGAAATATATGATTACATTTTCTACCTTCTTACTCTATCCTTTGCTCACACACAGATAAACACATACACAAGCATGTACACATTTATTACAATGACATTTGAGTCATTTAGCAGACACTCAGATTCTCCAGAGCAACTGACAGGACCGGGTGCATATATTTTGCGCGCACACACACACACACACACACACACACACACACACACACACACACACACACACACACACACACACACACACACACACACACACACACACACACACACACACACACACACACACACACACACACACACACACACACACACACACACACACACACACACACACACACACACACACACACAGTTACCCCATCCTCGTCCTCGATGATGTCTTTGCCTATAGAGGCCAGTGTGGTCCATTTGCAGTTGTTGGTGGCCCTGACGGCACACCGCTTGTGAGCTTTGAATTTACACACTGGAAGACAAAACAACAACAACAAACACACCTGGTTAGTCAACAACAACAACAACAACAACATGGTGCATCATGCTCTACACTCCAGAGAGCGAAGCTGGTGAGAGAGGTTTCACCCCAGAATGAAACACAGCCTGATAAACAGAGAGCTGTTAGGTGATGGGTGAGTTACTAGCCACACACACTGTTTTCCATTCCCCAGCTCTAGCACGGCCTGAAGAGTGAGTCTAAAGGCGCAGCGAGAGCGCTAACTGTTCCGGTGGCTGAGCTTCATCCTAAGCCTGCTCTGTCAGACTCTCTGCCATTCTGCCTAAGGCCTGTGTGTAACAGACAGAGGGAAGACAGCCCCTGAGGACCAGAGCCAATCCACTTACCTCTATTTTCTACCATAGCCAAATGTGTGTGTGTGTGTGTGTGTGTGTGTGTGTGTGTGTGTGTGTGTGTGTGTGTGTGTGTGTGTGTGTGTGTGTGTGTGTGTGTGTGTGTGTGTGTGTGTGTGTGTGTGTGTGTGTGTGTGTGTGTGTGTGTGTGTGTGTGCAGTAAACACCGATACTGTCCTAGATTAGAGAATTACGGTGTTAAAGCCCTAGCTAATCCCTCTGCAAGCACCATCAGGACAACACACCACCATCAGGTTAACACACTGATCCCTCTGCAACCACCATCAGGTTAACAAACTGATCACTCTGCAACCACCATCAGGTTAACACACTGATCACTCTGCAACCACCATCAGGACAACACACCACCATCAGGTTAACACACTGATCACTCTTCAACCACCATCAGGTTAACAAACTGATCACTCTGCAACCACCATCAGGTTAACACACCACCATCAGGTTAACACACTGATCACTCTGCAACCACCATCAGGTTAACAAACTGATCACTCTACAACCACCATCAGGTTAACACACCACCATCAGGTTAACACACTGATCACTCTTCAACCACCATCAGGTTAACACACCACCATCAGGTTAACACACCACCATCAGGTTAACACACGGATCACTCTGCAACCACCATCAGGTTAACACACTGATCACTCTACAACCACCATCAGGTTAACACACTGATCACTCTGCAACCACCATCAGGTTAACACACTGATCACTCTGCAACCACCATCAGGTTAACACACTGATCACTCTACAACCACCATCAGGTTAACACACTGATCACTCTACAACCACCATCAGGTTAACACACTGATCACTCTGCAACCACCATCAGGTTAACACACCACCATCAGGTTAACACACTGATACTGTTACACTACCAGGGTTGTACTTTATTTAACCTTTTAGCAGGGAAACCAATACCAATGAATTAATCAAGCAGCTTTTTTGGGGGGGGGGGGTGTTAAAATAGCCCACAATGGATCAATGGTGTTGAAATCATTCATTTAAGTACCAGAGAGTGCCTATTGTAACCTCACGACCAAATAAGGCACATTTTAGAATTCACTGCATTTAAATACATCTCCACTCGCATAATAGGGAATGGAAGTGTCAGAGGCATAGAGCATGTAGTCTGGATCCCTGTCACAGGCCCCCAGGCCGCTCAAAACAATGAGCTGTAAAACCCCAGGTGAGAGAGAGACTGTAACCTCTGCATATATACAGTACACTCTATATATGACGGCCGACCGGTCAGGCACTTATTGTGAGTGGCTTTGCATAAGAATGAACTAAAACGTAAATGCAGAAGGAATACTTGATATCTGGCCACTGGTGGAGTGTGTGTCCATAATGTATATTCATTATAGATGAGGAGGCACTTAACAACCAAACATGAAAAATGACTGGACTTGGAAAATTCCATTGTCGAAAACAACACTCAGATGAGGACACACGCACACGTACAGGCACGTACTGACACGCAAACACACACACACACACACACACACACACACACACACACACACACACACACACACACACACACACACACACACACACACACACACACACACACACACACACACACACACACACACACACACACACACACACACACACACACACACACACACACCGGGAAATCAAGTCTAATTGGCCAGCGTCACTCCTTGCCATTGGCAGACAGTGATAAACAGTATTGTGTTCTCTTAATGTTACTAAATGTTGACTAAATGTTCACTAACAGGATTTAGAGTTACATTAGGGAAACATCGATTGCAGACGGATATGAGATGTTTTTTTTCATAGAGATCAGTTCCGTGGTTTCAGACTGTTTGTAGCCAGAGGATAGCTGGTGTGTGTGGGGCACTCATCAATCCCTATTGATCGTCCGGAGCAGGACATCAAAGTGAAACAGAAGCATCTCTGATTGCTGTGAAACTGTCTGTCTAGCTGTTCTCACCACTTAAAGCCTCTCTTTCTCATTCTTTTGTTTCTCTGTGTTTCATAATTTGTCTTCAATTCACTGAATGTGCATTCGGTAAGTATTGAGACCCCACATTTGGTTAAATTACAGCCTTATTCTAAAATGGATTAAGTTAAAACATTTCCTCATCAATCCACACGCAATACCCCATAATGACAAAGTGGAAACAGGTTTGTTTAAAAAAAAATGAAATAGAAATACCTTACATAAATAAGTATTCAAACCCTTTGCTATGAGACTCAAAATTGAGCTCAGGTAGATCCTATTTCCTTTAATCATCCTTGAGATGTTTCTACAACTTGATTGGAGTCCACCTGTGGTAAATTCAATTGATTGGACATGATTTGGAAAGGCACACACCTGTCTATATAAAGGTTCACACAGTTGACAGTGCATGTCAGAGCAAAAACCAAGCCATGAGGTTCGACGGAATTGTCAGTAGAGCTCAGAGACAGGATGTGTTGAGGCACAGATCTGGGGAAGGGTACCAAACAAGTTTTGCAGCATTGAAGGTTCCCAAGAACACAGTGGCCTCCATCATTCTTAGATGGAAGAAGTTTGTAACCACCAAGATTCTTCCTAGATCTGTCTGCCATGCCAAACTGAGCAATAGGGGAAGAAGGGCCTTGGTCAGGGAGGTGACCAAGAACCCAATGGTCACTCTGACAGAGCTCCAGAGTTCCTCTGTGAAGATGGGAGAACCATTGAAAAAGGACAACCATCTCTGCAGCCCTCTACCAATCAGGCCTTTATGGTACAGTAGTCAGACAGAAGCCACTCCTCAGGAAAAGGCACATGACAGCCAGCTTGGATTTTGCCAAAAGGACTGTCAAACATTGAGAAGAAAGATTCTATGGTCTGATGAAACCAAGATTGAACTCTTTGGCCTAAATGCCAAGCGTCACGTCTGGAGGAAATCTGTCATCATCCCTATGGTGAAGCATGGTGGTGGCAGCGTCATGCTGTGGGGATGTTTTTCAGTAGCAGGGATTTGGAGACTTGTCAGGATCGAGGAAAAGATGAATGGAGCAAATTACAGAGAGATCGTTGACAAAAACCTGCTCCAGAATACTCAGGAATTCAGACTGGGGCGAAGGTTCACAGTCCAACAGAACAAGGACCATAAGCACACAGCTAAGACAACGCAGGAGTGACTTCGGGACGGTGAATGTCTCTGAATGTCCTTGTGTGGCCCAGCCAGAGAGCGGACTTGAACCCGATCAAACATCTCTGGTGAGACCTGAAAATAGCCGTGCAGGGACGCTCCCCATCCAACCTGACAGAGCTTGAGAGGATCTGCAGAGAAGAATGGGAGAAACTCCCCAAATAAAGGTGTGCCCAGCTTATAGCGTTATACTCAAGAAGACTTGAGTATAACGAGTATTGAGTATTCGCTGCCCAAGGTGCTTCAACAAAGTACTGAGTAAAGAGTCTGAATACTTATGTAAATGTGATATTTCCATTTGTGGGGGGGGGGATTTGCAAACATTTTGCTTTGTCATTATGGGGTACCGTGTGTAGATTGATGAGAAAAAAAATATTTAATCAATTTTAGAATAAGGCTGTAACGTAACAAAATGTGGTAAAAGTCAAGGGGTCTGAATGCAATGTTTATACAAGAGTATGTGGACACCCCTTCAAACTAGTGGACTTGGCTATTTAAGCCACACACATTGCTGACAGGTGTCCAACATCGAGCACACAGCCATACAATCTCCATAGACACACATCATCAGTAGCATGGCCTTACTGAAGAGCACAGCGACTTTGAACATGGCACCGTCATAGGATGCCACCTTTCCAACAAATCAGTTCTTCAAATGTCTGCCCTGCTAGAGCTGCCCCGGTCAACTGTAAGTGCTGTTATTGTGAAGTGGAAATGACTTGGTGTCACGCCCTGGTCTAAGTATTTTGTGTTTTTCTTCATGTATTGGGTCAGGCCAGGGTGTGGCATGGAGTCTTTGTATTGTGGTGTGTTTTGTCTTGGGGTTTTGGTGTGTATGTATTTGGGATTGTAGCTAGTGGGGTTATCTAGCAAAGTCTATGGCTGTCTGGAGTGGTTCTCAATCAGAGGCAGGTGCTTATCATTGTCTCTGATTGGGAACCATATTTAGGCACCCATATTCTTTGAGTTTGTCGTTGGGTGATTGTCCTGAGTGTCTTGATGTCCTTAGTCTGTGTTAGTTTGCACCAGTTAAGGCTGTTTCGGTTTTCGCTACGTTTATTGTTTTGTAGAGTTTGTGTTTTGGATTCGTGTTACGTTGTGTGATTAAACATGGATCGCAATATACACGCTGCAGTTTGGTCCGACTCTCCTTCACCACATGAAAACCGTGACACTTGGAGCAACAATGGCTCAGCCGTGAAGTGGTAGGCCACACAAGCTCACAGAACTGGACCACTGAGTGCTACAGCGCAGTGCTACAGTGCTACAGCACTCACTATCGAGTTGCAAACTGCCTCTGGAAACAAGAATTGTTCGTCGGGAGCTTCATGAAATGGGTTTCCATGGCCAAGCAGCCGCACACAAGCCTAAGAACACCATCTGCGATGCCAAGCGTTGGCTGCAGTGGTGTAAAGCTCGCTGCCATCGGACTATAGAGCAGTGGAAACACATTCTCTGTTGTGATGAATCACGCTTCACCATCTGGCAGTTCAATCGACAAATCTGGGTTTGGTGGATGCCACGAGGACACTACCTGCCCCGATGCATAGTGCCAACGATTGGTGGAGGAGGAATAATGGTCTGGGGCTGTTTTTCATGGTTTGGCCCCTTAGTTCTTGTGAAGTGAACTCTTAAGGCTACAGCATACAGATCATTCTGTGCTTCCAACTTTTAGAGCGTTGGACTAGTAACCGAAAGGTTGCAAGATTGAATCACCGAGCTGACAAGTAAAAAATCTGTTGTTCTGCCCCTGAACACGGCAGTTAACCCACTGTTCCTAAGCCGTCATTGAAAACAATAATTTGTTCATAACTGACTTGCCTAGTTAAATGAAGGTAAAATAAAAATTATCAATTGAAAGACAGATTGACACATGGTCCAATGTCCCAAAAAGGAGACTAAAAGAGCCAAAGTAATGTTCATTACAAAAGCTTGCTACTACTCAGAACCAGAGCCACATGAGTACGGAAACCTATGTATCTATCCAGTCATTCTTTATTGAAGCCACAACAATGTAATCAGAATTAATTAGAAGGAGCTAATGATCGATACCCTAGACGAAGCTAATTCAATATCTGGACCTTGAAGCCAGTTTAACTTCTGATTTTCATTCTTCCACTCTAATGAAGGACTGATTTAGACCTGGGACACCAAGTCGGTACAATTAATGATCAGATAAAACAGCAGTACTCCAGACCAGACTTCCAGGATCGGATTTGAATACCCCTGCCCTAGACCCAAGACCGGATTTGGGAAACCAATGTGTTTTTTTATAGTGGAAAACTTCCTGCAATTTGTCATACTATTCTACACATTGTGTAAATTCAAAGCTAATTTCCTATAATTCTACACATTTTGCCATGAGCAGAGAGAAAAATGTTCTCATCTCATAATAATATAATATATGCCATTTAGCAGATGCTTTTATCCAAAGCGACTTACAGTCATGTGTGCATACATTCTACGTATGGGTGGTCCCGGGGATTGAACCCACTACCCTAGCGTTACAAGCACCATGCTCTACCAACTGAGCTACAGAAGGACCACATGCTATTGTTCACATCTAATGCTAAGATAACATTTAACAGTTTTCAAGCTAATCTGCTATTCTACACATGTTCTATTGAGGCTGAGAGAAATGTATACATTTTTTTATGGAAATTTCCTGCAATTCGTACCCCCCCCCCAGGTACGAAGACCAACCCTTCTTCTGATCTGGAGAGCTACTGGGTGTATAGGCTTTGGTTTCAACACTACTCTCACTAGCTAATCAAGGTCCTGATGAGCAGCTGATTAAAATAGCAGATTCAGATGTCTGTTAGAGCGGTGCTGGAGCGAAAATGTGCGGAAGGAGGGTTGGCCCGTCCTGGTTCAGACAGTCAGTTTGCAGAGGAGACTGGAACAATGGGGGGTTGATATACTGCAGTAATGAGAGGTTGTGTCAGAGAAGGAGAGTTAGCTCTCTCTTTCTCTCTCCCACCCTCTGTCAAGCTCTCTCCGCCTCTCTCTCTGCCTCTCTCCCACCCCTCTCTCTCGCTCTCTGTCTAGCTCTCTCTGCATCTCTCTGCCTCTCTCCCACCAATCTCTCTCTCTGCCTCTCTCCCACCCCTCTCTCTCGCTCTCTTTCTAGCTCTCTCTGCCTCTCTTGCTCTCTCTCCTCTCCATCTCTCTGCCTCTCTTCCACCCCTCTCTCTCGCTCTCTGTCCAGCTCTCTCTGCCTCTCTCTCTTGCTCTCTCTCGTTTCCATCTCTCTGCCTCTCTCCCACCAATCTCTCTCGCTCTCTGTCTAGCTCTCTCTGCATCTCTCTCTTGCTCTCTCTCCTCTCAATCTCTCTGCCTCTCTCCCACCAAACTCTCTCGCTCTCTGTCTAGCTCTCTCTGCATCTCTCTCTTGCTCTCTCTCCTCTCAATCTCTCTGCCTCTCTCCCACCAATCTCTCTCGCTCTCTGTCTAGCTCTCTCTGCATCTCTCTCTTGCTCTCTCTCCTCTCAATCTCTCTGCCTCTCTCCCACCAATCTCTCTCGCTCTCTGTCTAGCTCTCTCTGCATCTCTCTGCCTCTCTCCCACCAATCTCTCTCTTGCTCTCTCTCCTCTCCATCTCTCTGCCTCTCTCCCACCCCTCGCTCCCGCTCTCTGTCCAGCTCTCTCTGCCTCTCTCTCCTCTTGCTCTCTCTCCTCTCCATCTCTCTGCCTCTCTCCCACCAATCTCTCTCCCTCTCTGTCTAGCTCTCTTTGCCTCTCTCACCCCTCTCTCACACACACACACACTGCCTCTCAATATTACAGCTATGTTTTTCCCCTAACAGTAACAAGGGCTCCTGAGTGGAGCAGCGGTCTAAGGCACTGCAGCTCAGTGCAAGAGGTGTCACTACAGCCCCTTGTTCAAATCCAGGCTGTATCACATCCGGCCGTGATTGGGAGTCCAATAGGGTGGCGCACAATTGGCACAGCATCGTTTGGTTGGGGTAGGCCGTCATTGTAAATAAAAATGTATTCTTTACTGGCTTGCCTAGGAAAATAAAAAATGACAGACAGTATATGATTTGTTCCAATGTTAAATCAACACTATATTAAAACTACAGGTGCAGGTGTGGGAATGACGCAACTTGTCCACACCTCGGCTGTGAAGGAAGTGCAACCAACGTACCAATACTATTTATGCATCAGACAACCATAATGAACACCATCTGTATATTCCTCTAGTGCTAATTAGCATAGCATTACCGTAGACATTGTGTGTCTAACGTTCCACATCATCTGGAACCATTAAGCATGAATTAACACACACACCACACACACAGCCATAAAAGCCTTTGAAGAGCCTTCAAAGAGGAAGCCCTTCATTTTAGGGCAATTAATGGGTTATCATTAGCCTCTCACACTAGGCTACCCAGAGAGGACACTACACACTAGACTAGCCAGCAGAGAGGTCACGACATATCGTAAGCTCTTCTCAACCCACACCTCACTTCTCCAGCCAATACACCAATCGCCCATCATTCAGCTCCAGCACTGCCCTACTATTCTTAATTGATCCGAATTGTAATAAAATAATATCATAAAGTGGTATTGACTGCATAGTTAAATTGAACAGTCCCCAACCCAGCTCTACTAAGAGCTCATAGTCCTACTTCCTGGATGGGTTAGCCTGGTTGTGACCTTATACTCCACAGGGAGGAAATAGAAATAAGTAAGTCTGTCCTATTCCCCATCGTACAGCCCTGTTAACACTATATCCCCCCTCCACCTCTCCAGGAATGATTCAAACTACCACGGCCCAGGAGGGACACACAGCACTAAGGAAACCACCACAGCCCAGGAGGGATACACAGCATTAAGGGAAAACACAGAAGACAGCATCCTCTCATTAATGAGGAGACGGAGAGATAAATGAGGAGGAGAGGTGTTAGGAGAGATAAAACAGAGATGTGAGTGTGTGTGTGTGTGTGTCTTACCTTCACAGGACAGGCCGTGGGAGGTGACGCCAGAGAGGCTGTCCCTACAGACGTTACAGAAGGTGGGCCGTGCGTGGGAGCAGGCATACCAGTTGTGCATCCCTGAGAAATGTTCCACATTAAACTGTGCTGTCTGACAAACGAGAGGTTAAGTCAGGTTGGCAACACCAGGATAGACAGTCAGATACTTTACTTCAAACATTAGGTTCCGTTTTGCTCACATGAAGAAACACACACTGACCAAAGTAATATAAATAGATATGTAGATAAAGTAATCGTAACATTCTGAATAGACAAATGGCACAAATGACCCGAA
This sequence comes from Oncorhynchus gorbuscha, assembly GCF_021184085.1. NCBI lineage: Eukaryota > Metazoa > Chordata > Actinopteri > Salmoniformes > Salmonidae > Oncorhynchus > Oncorhynchus gorbuscha. The sequence continues at coordinate 88,119,431 of NC_060181.1, read as the reverse complement.
CATTTTGAAGTGACGCACAGATAACAGATGGCACAGATAACAGATAAATAGATGGAAAGGTACATTATCCAAAGGCGATTCCACATCTAGGAAACATTGATTGCATGTTCACATTGTTTACTTAAACTGAGACACACTTAAAGAAAACCTATATAAATTGTTAACATAAATTGCATTGCAGCGTTCACGATACAATGTTTTTGGACAGCTCAGTGGTGTTTTAGGTGAGCAACATAGAACCTATACACACACATGTTACACAAGCATTTGAAGAGATTACTTGACATTTTCTGACTTCTTTAGAGAAGACTTTTACAACGTATAGGAGACAGATTTGACCATAAATCATATCATACCACACACACACACCTACACACACACACCTACACACACACACACACGCGCGCACACACACACACACCTACGCACGCACACACACACACATGCACACGCACCTACGCATGCACGCACACACACGCACGCACCTACACACGCGCACACACACACACACACACACAGACGCGCACACACACACCATCTATCCATCTCTATTAGAATGGGAAGCTATGGTTTCAACATGGGAGTATAGTTTCCTGAACCTCTAGTTCTATCCATTCTCTACTCTGTAGCTCAGCGGTGCATTGCAGTGGAGAGGAAGGAGGGCAGAGATGGAAACAATCTTGCATCCTCTTTCTTTCCCAAATGAAAGGCATTAATATGCAATGCTGGCACTGTACAACATACACTGTATCTGCCTGGAGACAAACGCTGCAGTCAACCAATATCAACACTATATCTGTTTCTGGTCGCTGCAAAACACAACGGCAACGCTGTTAAAAACACCCTGACAAGATGACACAGGGATGATTATTATTCAGCATGAATATCTAACAGACACTCTTATCTTCCTGTTGTAAAAAGATCATTGGGTTCGTGATGGAGTGATGTGAGGGACTATTTAGTGCCGAGCTCTGTTTCCTGATGAGTTCTAAGACACCCAGAGAGTAAGACACTAGCAGTTAAAAACCTGTCAAACCTTTCCGTTTAGACAACACCGCCTGGTGTTATGTTTGTGTGTGTGTGTGTGTGCGTTCGTTCGTGCATGTGGGACTTCTCTGAGTGTGACACTGTGTGTGTGTATGCATGTGTGTATGTCTCCTGTGAGCTGGGCTTCCACGAACACCCTCAATGGGTGAAATAGATGTTCCAGTCCACTGCACGCTACAGAGCATGCAACCCACTGCTCACACTCTACTACCCTGCTACTCACACTCTACTACCCTGCTACTCACACTACACTACCCTGCTACTCACACTACACTACCCTGCTACTCACACTACACTACCCTGCTACTCACACTACACTACCCTGCTACTCACACTACACTACCCTGCTACTCACACTCTACTACCCTGCTACTCACACTACACTACCCTGCTACTCACACTCTACTACCCTGCTACTCACACTCTACCACCCTGCTACTCACACTCTACTACCCTGCTACTCACACTCTACTACCCTGCTACTCACACTACACTACCCTGCTACTCACACTCTACTACCCTGCTACTCACACTCTACTACCCTGCTACTCACACTACACTACCCTGCTACTCACACTCTACTACCCTGCTACTCACACTACACTACCCTGCTACTCACACTACACTACCCTGCTACTAACACTCTACTACCCTGCTACTCACACTACACTACCCTGCTACTCACACTCTACTACCCTGCTACTCACACTCTACCACCCTGCTACTCACACTCTACTACCCTGCTACTCACACTCTACTACCCTGCTACTCACACTACACTACCCTGCTACTCACACTCTACTACCCTGCTACTCACACTCTACTACCCTGCTACTCACACTACACTACCCTGATACTCACACTCTACTACCCTGCTACTCACACTACACTACCCTGCTACTCACACTACACTACCCTGCTACTCACACTCTACTACCCTGCTACTCACACTACACTACCCTGCTACTCACACTCTACTACCCTGCTACTCACACTACACTACCCTGCTACTCACACTCTACTACCCTGCTACTCACACTACACTACCCTGCTACTCACACTACACTACCCTGCTACTCACACTCTACCACCCTGCTACTCACACTACACTACCCTGCTACTCACACTACACTACCCTGCTACTCACACTCTACCACCCTGCTACTCACACTACACTACCCTGCTACTCACACTACACTACCCTGCTACTCACACTCTACCACCCTGCTACTCACACTACACTACCCTGCTACTCACACTCTACTACCCTGCTACTCACACTACACTACCCTGCTACTCACACTACACTACCCTGCTACTCACACTCTACTACCCTGCTACTCACACTCTACTACCCTGCTACTCACACTACACTACCCTGCTACTCACACTCTACTACCCTGCTACTCACACTACACTACCCTGCTACTCACACTACACTACCCTGCTACTCACACTCTACTACCCTGCTACTCACACTACACTACCCTGCTACTCACACTACACTACCCTGCTACTCACACTCTACTACCCTGCTACTCACACTACACTACCCTGCTACTCACACTACACTACCCTGCTACTCACACTCTACTACCCTGCTACTCACACTACACTACCCTGCTACTCACACTCTACTACCCTGCTACTCACACAACACTACCCTGCTACTCACACTACACTACCCTGCTACTCACACTCTACTACCCTGCTACTCACGCTCTACTACCCTGCTACTCACACACCTTCAACAGAAACAACAGAAACAGAAATATCTGCACTCTTAACTGACATAGTAAGACAATGATCAGATCAAAGATCTATTGTTTTCTGCAACACAATGCATACCACCTCTCTCCTTCCCCCTCTCTCCATACCACCTGTCTCATTCTCCCTCTTCTCTCCTTCCCCCTCTCTCCATGCCTCGTCTCTCCATACCACCTGTCTCATTCTCCCTCTTCTCTCCTTCCCCCTCTCTCCATTCCTTGTCTCTCCATACCACCTGTCCCCTTCTCCCTCTTCTCTCCTTCCCCCTCTCTCTATGCCTTGTCTCTCCATACCACCTGTCCCCTTCTCCCTCTTCTCTCCTTCCCCCTCTCTCCATGCCTCGTCTCTCCATACCACCTGTCTCATTCTCCCTCTTCTCTCCTTCCCCCTCTCTCCATGCCTCCTGTCTCCATGTCTCCTCTCTCATCATCTGCCTCTTTCTCTCTCACTCTCAAAAGCTCACACAGGCAGTGGATCTGTTGCTATAGAGAACAGAGAATGGATCTGTTGCTAGAGAGAACAGAGAATGGATCTGGTCTTACCTCGTAATGCTCTCGGGACTGGACGGACTTCAGCGAGCTGATCCAGTCCTCCATCTCTTTCCTGTTTTCTGCGCAGAGGATGAGCCTGCGGAACGGAGTGATCACCTGGATGGATAGAGAGACAGAGAGGGAAAATGAGTGTACTGTCCTCTCCTCTGCCTGCTCTGCCTCTGAGCCGATGGGAGATCCGCTCGCCGTCTTTAAAAGAGAACTAGCCCCCTCCCTCCCTCGCTCTCTTTCTCAGCCCTCTCAAATATTTCCTCACTCTCTCCCTCATCACTTATTCACCCTCCCCTACCCACTCCTCTTCTCTCTCTCTCTCTCTCTGTCTACCCCCTAACACTCCCTCTGTTTTGAGTATGATGTGAGGTGACAGGCTGAGCCTTGGTAAAGGCTGATAGCCCATCACCCCACTTCCTCCTCCTCTCTTCCTTCGCTCTGTCCCTCTCTCTGAGGGAGGAAAGGAGAGCCTCCCAGGGGACACACAGACAGAAAGAGACAACCCTTTAGACACACCGACAGAAAGACAAAACAGACAGAAAGAGACAACCTTTTAGACACACAGACAGAAAGACATGAGACAGAAAGACAAAACAGACAGAAAGACAAAACAGACAGAAAGACATGAGACAGAAAGACAAAACAGACAGAAAGACATGAGACAGAAAGACATGAGACAGAAAGACATGAGACAGAAAGACATGAGACAGAAAGACATGAGACAGAAAGACAAAACAGACAGAAAGACATGAGACAGAAAGACATGAGACAGAAAGACATGAGACAGAAAGACATGAGACAGAAAGACATGAGACAGAAAGACAAAACAGACAGAAATACATGAGACAGAAAGACATGAGACAGAAATACATGAGACAGAAAGACAAAACAGACAGAAAGACATGAGACAGAAAGACATGAGACAGAAATACATGAGACAGAAATACATGAGACAGAAAGACATGAGACAGAAAGACAAAACAGACAGAAAGACAAAACAGACAGAAAGACAAAACAGACAGAAAGACATGAGACAGAAAGACAAAACAGACAGAAATACATGAGACAGAAAGACATGAGACAGAAAGACATGAGACAGAAAGACATGAGACAGAAAGACAAAACAGACAGAAATACATGAGACAGAAAGACATGAGACAGAAATACATGAGACAGAAAGACAAAACAGACAGAAAGACATGAGACAGAAAGACATGAGACAGAAAGACATGAGACAGAAAGACATGAGACAGAAAGACATGAGACAGAAAGACATGAGACAGAAAGACATGAGACAGAAAGACAAAACAGACAGAAAGACAAAACAGACAGAAAGACATGAGAGAGAAAGACATAACAGACAGAAAGAGATGAGACAGAAATACATGAGACAGAAAGACAAAACAGACAGAAAGAGATGAGACAGAAATACATGAGACAGAAAGACATGAGACAGAAATACATGAGACAGAAAGACATGAGACAGAAATACATGAGACAGAAAGACAAAACAGACAGAAAGACAAAACAGACAGAAAGACAAAACAGACAGAAATACATGAGACAGAAAGACATGAGACAGAAATACATGAGACAGAAAGACAAAACAGACAGAAAGACAAAACAGACAGAAAGACAAAACAGACAGAAATACATGAGACAGAAAGACATGAGACAGAAAGACATAACAGACAGAAAGACATGAGACAGAAATACATGAGACAGAAAGACATGAGACAGAAATACATGAGACAGAAAGACATGAGACAGAAAGACATGAGACAGAAAGACAAAACAGACAGAAAGAGATGAGACAGAAAGACAAAACAGACAGAAAGAGATGAGACAGAAAGACAAAACAGACAGAAAGAGATGAGACAGAAAGACATGAGACAGAAAGACATGAGACAGAAATACATGAGACAGAAAGACAAAACAGACAGAAAGAGATGAGACAGAAAGACAAAACAGACAGAAAGAGATGAGACAGAAAGACAAAACAGACAGAAAGAGATGAGACAGAAAGACATGAGACAGAAAGACATGAGACAGAAATACATGAGACAGAAAGACATGAGACAGAAAGACATGAGACAGAAAGACAAAACAGACAGAAAGACATGAGACAGAAATACAAAACAGACAGAAAGAGATGAGACAGAAAGACAAAACAGACAGAAAGAGATGAGACAGAAAGACATGAGACAGAAAGACATGAGACAGAAAGACATGAGACAGAAAGACATGAGACAGAAAGACATGAGACAGAAAGACATGAGACAGAAAGACATAACAGACAGAAAGACAAAACAGACAGAAAGACATAACAGACAGAAAGACATGAGACAGAAAGACATGAGACAGAAAGACATGAGACAGAAAGACATGAGACAGAAAGACAAAACAGACAGAAATACATAACAGACAGGAAGACATGAGACAGAAAGACATGAGACAGAAAGACAAAACAGACAGAAAGACATGAGACAGAAAGACAAAACAGACAGAAATACATAACAGACAGGAAGACATGAGACAGAAAGACATGAGACAGAAAGACAAAACAGACAGAAATACATAACAGACAGGAAGACATGAGACAGAAAGACATGAGACAGAAAGACAAAACAGACAGAAAGACATGAGACAGAAAGACATAACAGACAGAAAGACATGAGACAGAAAGACATGAGACAGAAAGACATGAGACAGAAAGACATGAGACAGAAAGACAAAACAGACAGAAAGACATGAGACAGAAAGACATGAGACAGAAAGACATGAGACAGAAAGACAAAACAGACAGAAAGACAAAACAGACAGAAAGACATGAGACAGAAAGACAAAACAGACAGAAAGACAAAACAGACAGAAAGACAAAACAGACAGAAAGACAAAACAGACAGAAAGACATGAGACAGAAAGACATGAGACAGAAAGACAAAACAGACAGAAAGACAAAACAGACAGAAAGACAAAACAGACAGAAAGACATGAGACAGAAAGACAAAACAGACAGAAAGACAAAACAGACAGAAAGACAAAACAGACAGAAAGACAAAACAGACAGAAAGACATGAGACAGAAAGACATGAGACAGAAAGACATAACAGACAGAAAGACATGAGACAGAAAGACATAACAGACAGAAAGACATGAGACAGAAAGACATGAGACAGAAAGACATGAGACAGAAAGACAAAACAGACAGAAAGACATGAGACAGAAATACAAAACAGACAGAAAGACATGAGACAGAAAGACATAACAGACAGAAAGACAAAACAGACAGAAAGACAAAACAGACAGAAAGACATGAGACAGAAAGACATGAGACAGAAAGACATGAGACAGAAAGACAAAACAGACAGAAAGACATGAGACAGAAAGACATAACAGACAGAAAGACATGAGACAGAAAGACATAACAGACAGAAAGACATGAGACAGAAAGACAAAACAGACAGAAAGACATGAGACAGAAAGACATGAGACAGAAAGACAAAACAGACAGAAAGACATGAGACAGAAAGACAAAACAGACAGAAAGACATGAGACAGAAAGACATGAGACAGAAAGACATAACAGACAGAAAGACATGAGACAGAAAGAGACAAAACAGACAGAAAGACATGAGACAGAAAGACATGAGACAGAAAGACAAAACAGACAGAAAGATATGAGACAGAAAGACATAACAGACAGAAAGAGACAAAACAGACAGAAAGATATGAGACAGAAAGACAAAACAGACAGAAAGACATGAGACAGAAAGACAAAACAGACAGAAAGACATGAGACAGAAAGACAAAACAGACAGAAAGACATAACAGACAGAAAGACATGAGACAGAAAGACATAACAGACAGAAAGACATGAGACAGAAAGACAAAACAGACAGAAAGACAAAACAGACAGAAAGACATGAGACAGAAAGACAAAACAGACAGAAAGACATAACAGACAGAAAGACATGAGACAGAAAGACAAAACAGACAGAAAGACAAAACAGACAGAAAGACATGAGACAGAAAGACATGAGACAGAAATACATGAGACAGAAATACATGAGACAGAAAGACATGAGACAGAAAGACAAAACAGACAGAAAGACAAAACAGACAGAAAGACAAAACAGACAGAAAGACATGAGACAGAAAGACAAAACAGACAGAAATACATGAGACAGAAAGACATGAGACAGAAAGACATGAGACAGAAAGACATGAGACAGAAAGACATAACAGACAGAAAGAGATGAGACAGAAAGACATGAGACAGAAAGACATGAGACAGAAAGAGATGAGACAGAAAGACATGAGACAGAAATACATAAGACAGAAAGACATGAGACAGAAAGACATAACAGACAGAAAGAGACAAAACCCGTTCAGCATTCATCACTTCTTCATCATTCTGGATTATCTCTCCTAACTCTTCTTTTCTTACCTTCCTTTCATTTTTACCCCTCTGCCTTCTTTCTTTCTCTCTCCCTCTCTCTCTTTTCTCCTCTCTCCATATTTCCCTTCCCTCTCCTCCTCTCTTCATCCTTCACCACCCCCCTCCCCTTCTCCTCTCTCTCCTCCTCTCTTCAACCTTCACCACCCCCCTTCCCTTCTCCTCTCTCTCCTCCTCTCTTCAACCTTCACCACCCCCCTCCCCTTCTCCTCTCTTCAACCTTCACCACCCCCCTCCCCTTCTCCTCTCTCTGTTCTCTCAGGGAGTTAAGAGTGGGTGTTAACATGGCTGACGTTGATTCAACATGGGGACACTCAAGGCTGTGGGTACACACAGCAACACACAGGAACGAACACCTTCTAACAAAGCACACACACCAATTGAAATCCAAATTCACACCCCTCCCTCCCTGTTCTACCAATCCCTCCCTCCCTGTGCTTCTCATCGCAACGTCCCTGTTCTACCAATTCCTCCCTCTCTGTGCTTCTCATCGCTCCCTCCCTGTTCTACCAATCCCTCCCTCCCTGTGCTTCTCATCGCTCCCTCCCTGTTCCACCCCTCCCTCCCTGTGCTTCTCATCGCTCCGTCCCTGTTCTACCAATCCCTCCCTCCCTGTGCTTCTCATCACACCCTCCCTGTTCCACCAATCCCTCCCTCCCTGTGCTTCTCATCGCTCCCTCCCTGTTCTACCAATCCCTCCCTCCCTGTGCTTCTCATCGCTCCCTCCCTGTTCCACCCCTCCCTCCCTGTGCTTCTCATCGCTCCGTCCCTGTTCTACCAATTCCTCCCTCCCTGTGCTTCTCATCGCTCCGCCCCTGTTCTACCAATCCCTCCCTCCCTGTGCTTCTCATCGCGCTGTCCCTATTCTACCAATCCCTCCCTCCCTGTGCTTCTCATCGCTCCGTCCCCGTTCTACCAATTCCTCCCTCCCTGTGCTTCTCATCGCTCCCTCCCTGTTCCACCCCTCCCTCCCTGTTCTTCTCATCGCTCCGTCCCTGTTCTACCAATCCCTCCCTCCCGTGCTTCTCATCGCTTCCTCCCTGTTCCACCCCTCCCCCCTGTGCTTCTCATCGCTCCCTCCCTGTTCTACCAATCCCTCCCTCCCTGTGCTTCTCATCGCTCCCTCCCTGTTCCACCCCTCCCTCCCTGTGCTTCTCATCGCTCCGTCCCTGTTCTACCAATCCCTCCCTCCCTGTGCTTCTCATCACACCCTCCCTGTTCCACCAATCCCTCCCTCCCTGTGCTTCTCATCGCTCCCTCCCTGTTCTACCAATCCCTCCCTCCCTGTGCTTCTCATCGCTCCCTCCCTGTTCCACCCCTCCCTCCCTGTGCTTCTCATCGCTCCGTCCCTGTTCTACCAATTCCTCCCTCCCTGTGCTTCTCATCGCTCCGCCCCTGTTCTACCAATCCCTCCCTCCCTGTGCTTCTCATCGCGCTGTCCCTATTCTACCAATCCCTCCCTCCCTGTGCTTCTCATCGCTCCGTCCCCGTTCTACCAATTCCTCCCTCCCTGTGCTTCTCATCGCTCCCTCCCTGTTCCACCCCTCCCTCCCTGTTCTTCTCATCGCTCCGTCCCTGTTCTACCAATCCCTCCCTCCCGTGCTTCTCATCGCTTCCTCCCTGTTCCACCCCTCCCTCCCTGTGCTTCTCATCGCTCCCTCCCTGTTCTACCAATCCCTCCCTCCCTGTGCTTCTCATCGCTCCCTCCCTGTTCCACCCCTCCCTCCCTGTGCTTCTCATCGCTCCGTCCCTGTTCTACCAATCCCTCCCTCCCGTGCTTCTCATCGCTCCCTCCCTGTTCCACCCCTCCCTCCCTGTGCTTCTCATCGCTCCGTCCCTGTTCTACCAATTCCTCCCTCCCTGTGCTTCTCATCGCTCCGTCCCTGTTCTACCAATCCCTACCTCCCTGTGCTTCTCATCGCAACGTCCCTGTTCTACCAATCCCTCCCTCCCTGTGCTTCTCATCACACCCTCCCTGTTCCACCAATCCCTCCCTCCCTGTGCTTCTCATCGCTCCCTCCCTGTTCTACCAATCCCTCCCTCCCTGTGCTTCTCATCGCTCCCTATCTGTTCCACCCCTCCCTCCCTGTGCTTCTCATCCCTCCGTCCCTGTTCTACCAATTCCTCCCTCCCTGTGCTTCTCATCGCTCCGCCCCTGTTCTACCAATCCCTCCCTCCCTGTGCTTCTCATCGCTCCGTCCCTGTTCTACCAATTCCTCCCTCCCTGTGCTTCTCATCGCTCCGTCCCTGTTCTACCAATCCCTCCCTCCCGTGCTTCTCATCGCTCCCTCCCTGTTCCACCCCTCCCTCCCTGTGCTTCTCATCGCTCCCTCCCTGTTCTACCAATCCCTCCCTCCCTGTGCTTCTCATCGCTCCCTCCCTGTTCCACCCCTCCCTCCCTGTGCTTCACATCGCTCCGTCCCTGTTCTACCAATTCCTCCCTCCCTGTGCTTCTCATCGCTCCGTCCCTGTTCTACCAATCCCTCCCTCCCTATGCTTCTCATCGCTCCGTCCCTGTTCTACCAATTCCTCCCTCCCTGTGCTTCTCATCGCTCTGTCCCTGTTCTACCAATCCCTCCCTCCCTGTGCTTCTCATCGCTCCGTCCCTGTTCTACCAATCCCTCCCTCCCTGTGCTTCTCATCGCTTCCTCCCTGTTCCACCCCTCCTTCCCTGTGCTTTTCATCGCTCCGTCCCTGTTCTACCAATCCCTCCCTCCCGTGCTTCTCATCGCTCCCTCCCTGTTCCACCCCTCCCTCCCTGTGCTTCTCATCGCTCCGTCCCTGTTCTACCAATTCCTCCCTCCCTGTGCTTCACATCGCGCCGTCCCTGTTCTACCAATCCCTCCCTCCCTGTGCTTCTCATCGCTCCGTCCCTGTTCTACCAATCCCTCCCACCCTGTGCTTCTCATCGCTCCGTCCCTGTTCTACCAATCCCTCCCTCCCTGTGCTTCTCATTACTCCCTCCCTGTTCCACCCCTCCCTCCCTGTGCTTCTCATCGCTCCCTCCCTGTTCCAACCCTCCCTCCCTGTGCTTCTCATCGCTCCCTCCCTGTTCCACCCCTCCCTCCCTGTGCTTCTCATCGCTCCCTCCCTGTTCCACCCCTCCCTCCCTGTGCTTCTCATCACTCCCTCCCTGTGCTTCTCATCGCTCCCTCCCTGTTCCACCCCTCCCTCCCTGTGCTTCTCATCGCTCCCTCCCTGTTCCACCCCTCCCTCCCTGTGCTTCTCATCGCTCCCTCCCTGTTCCACCCCTCCCTCCCTGTGCTTCTCATCACTCCCTCCCTGTTCCACCCCTCCCTCCATGTGCTTCTCATCACTCCCTCCCTTTTCCACCCCTCCTTCCCTGTGCTTCTCATCAATCCCTCCCTGTTCTACCAATCCCTCCCGCCCTGTGCTTCTCATCACTCCCTCCCTGTTCTACCAATCCCTCCCTCCCTGTGCTTCTCATCGCTCCCTCCCTGTTCCACCCCTCCCTCCCTGTGCTTCTCATCGCTCCCTCCCTGTTCCACCCCTCCCTGTACTTCTCATCGCTCCCTCCCTGTTCCACCCCTCCCTCCCTGTTCCACCCCTCCCTCCCTGTGCTTCTCATCACTCCCTCCCTGTTCCACCCCTCCCTCCCTGTGCTTCTCATCACTCCCTCCCTGTTCCACCCCTCGCTCCCTGTTCCACCCCTCCCTCCCTGTGCTTCTCATCACTCCCTCCCTGTTCCACCCCTCCCTCCCTGTGCTTCTCATCGCTCCCTCCCTGTTCCACCCCTCCCTGTACTTCTCATTGTTCCCTCCCTGTTCCACCCCTCCCTCCCTGTTCTTCTCATCGCTCCCTCCCTGTTCCACCCCTCCCTCCCTGTGCTTCTCATCACTCCCTCCCTGTGCTTCCATCCTCCCTCCCTGTTCCACCCCTCCCTCCCTGTGCTTCTCATCACTCCCTCCCTGTTCCACCCCTCCCTCCCTGTGCTTCTCATCACTCCCTCCCTGTGCTTCTCATCACTCCCTCCCTGTTCCACCCCTCCCTCCCTGTGCTTCCATCACTCCCTCCCTGTGCTTCTCATCACTCCCTCCCTGTTCCACCCCTCCCTCCCTGTGCTTCTCATCACTCCCTCCCTGTTCCACCACTCCCTCCCTGTTCCATCCTCCCTCCCTGTGCTTCTCATCGCTCCCTCCCTGTTCCACCCCTCCCTCCCTGTGCTTCTCATCGCTCCCTCCCTGTTCCACCCTCCCTCCCTGTGCTTCTCATCGCTCCCTCCCTGTTCCACCCCTCCCTCCCTGTGCTTCTCATCACTCCCTCCCTGTTCCACCCCTCCCTGTTCCTCCATGTGCTTCTCATCACTCCCTCCCTGTTCCACCCCTCCCTCCCTGTGCTTCTCATCTCCTCCCTCCCTGTTCTTCTCATCACTCCCTCCCTGTGTTCTCATCACTCCCTCCCTGTGCTTCTCATCACTCCCTCCCTGTGCTTCTCATCACTGTTCCCTCCCTGTTCCACCCCTCCCTCCCTGTGCTTCTCATCCCTCCCTCCCTGTTCCACCCCTCCCTCCCTGTGCTTCTCATCGCTCCCTCCCTGTTCCACCCCTCCCTCCCTGTGCTTCTCATCCCTCCCTCCCTGTGCTTCTCATCACTCCCTCCCTGTTCCACCCCTCCCTCCCTGTGCTTCTCATCACTCCCTCCCTGTTCCACCCCTCCCTCCCTGTTCCACCCTCCCTCCCTGTGCTTCTCATCACTCCCTCCCTGTTCCACCCCTCCCTCCCTGTGCTTCTCATCGCTCCCTCCCTGTTCCACCCCTCCCTCCCTGTGCTTCTCATCACTCCCTCCCTGTTCCACCCCTCCCTCCCTGTGCTTCTCATCACTCCCTCCCTGTTCCACCCCTCCCTCCCTGTGCTTCTCATCACTCCCTCCCTGTGCTTCTCATCACTCCCTCCCTGTTCCACCCCTCCCTCCCTGTGCTTCATCATCCCTCCCTCCCTGTTCCACCCCTCCCTCCCTGCTTCCATCCCTCCCTCCCTGTGCTTCTCATCCTCCCTCCCTGTTCCACCCTCCCTCCCTGTGCTTCTCATCACTCCCTCCCTGTTCCATCCCTCCCTCCCTGTGCTTCTCATCACTCCCTCCCTGTTCCACCCCTCCCTCCCTGTGCTTCTCATCACTCCCTCCCTGTTCCACCCTCCCTCCCTGTGCTTCTCATCACTCCCTCCCTGTTCCATCACTCCCTCCCTGTGCTTCTCATCCCTCCCTCCCTGTTCCATCCCTCCCTCCCTGTGCTTCTCATCACTCCCTCCCTGTTCCACCCCTCCCCCCTGTGCTTCTCATCCTCCCTCCCTGCTTCTCATCTCCCTCTCATCCTCCCTCCTGTTCCACCCTCCCTCCCTGTGCTTCTCATCCTCCCTCCCTGTGCTTCTCATCACTCCCTCCCTGTTCCACCCCTCCCTCCCTGTGCTTCTCATCACTCCCTCCCTGTGCTTCTCATCACTCCCTCCCTGTTCCACCCCTCCCTCCCTGTGCTTCTCATCACTCCCTCCCTGTGCTTGTCATCACTCCCTCCCTGTTCCACACCTCCCTCCCTGTGCTTCTCATCGCTCCCTCCCTGTTCCACCCCTCCCTCCCTGTGCTTCTCATCACTCCCTCCCTGTTCCACCCTCCCTCCCTGTGCTTCTCATCGCTCCCTCCCTGTTCCATCCCTCCCTCCCTGTGCTTTTCATCACTCCCTCCCTGTTCCACCCCTCCCTCCCTGTGCTTCTCATCACTCCCTCCCTGTTCCACCCCTCCCTCCCTGTTCTTCTCATCACTCCCTCCCTGTTCCACCCCTCCCTCCCTGTGCTTCTCATCACTCCCTCCCTGTTCCACCCCTCCCTCCCTGTTCCACCCCTCCCTCCCTCCCTGTTCCACCCCTCCCTCCCTGTGCTTCTCATCACTCCCTCCCTGTTCCACCCCTCCCTCCCTGTGCTTCTCATCACTCCCTCCCTGTTCCACCCCTCCCTCCCTGTGCTTCTCATCACTCCCTCCCTGTTCCACCCCTCCCTCCCTGTGCTTCTCATCACTCCCTCCCTGTTCCACCCCTCCCTCCCTGTGCTTCTCATCACTCCCTCCCTGTTCCACCCCTCCCTCCCTGTGCTTCTCATCACTCCCTCCCTGTGCTTCTCATCACTCCCTCCCTGTTCCACCCCTCCCTCCCTGTGCTTCTCATCACTCCCTCCCTGTTCCACCCTCCCTCCCTGTGCTTCTCATCACTCCCTCCCTGTTCCACCCCTCCCTCCCTGTGCTTCTCATCACTCCCTCCCTGTTCCACCCCTCCCTCCCTGTGCTTCTCATCACTCCCTCTCTGTTCCACCCCTCCCTCCCTGTGCTTCTCATCACTCCCTCCCTGTTCCACCCTCCCTCCCTGTGCTTCTCATCACTCCCTCCCTGTTCCACCCCTCCCTCCCTGTGCTTCTCATCACTCCCTCCCTCTTCCACCCCTCCCTCCCTGTGCTTCTCATCACTCCCTCCTGTGCTTCCATCACTCCCTCCCTGTTCCACCCCTCCCTGTGCTTCTCATCACTCCCTCTCTGTTCCACCCCTCCCTCCCTGTGCTTCTCATCACTCCCTCCCTGTTCCACCCCTCCCTCCCTGTGCTTCTCATCACTCCCTCCCTGTTCCACCCCTCCCTCCCTGTGCTTCTCATCACTCCCTCTCTGTTCCACCCCTCCCTCCCTGTGCTTCTCATCACTCCCTCCCTGTTCCACCCCTCCCTCCCTGTGCTTCTCATCACTCCCTCCCTGTGCTTCTCATCACTCCCTCCCTGTTCCACCCCTCCCTCCCTGTGCTTCTCATCACTCCCTCCCTGTTCCACCCCTCCCTCCCTGTGCTTCTCATCACTCCCTCCCTGTTCCACCCCTCCCTCCCTGTGCTTCTCATCACTCCCTCCCTGTGCTTCTCATCACTCCCTCCCTGTTCCACCCCTCCCTCCCTGTGCTTCTCATCACTCCCTCCCTGTGCTTCTCATCACTCCCTCCCTGTTCCACCCCTCCCTCCCTGTGCTTCTCATCACTCCCTCCCTGTGCTTGTCATCACTCCCTCCCTGTTCCACACCTCCCTCCCTGTGCTTCTCATCGCTCCCTCCCTGTTCCACCCCTCCCTCCCTGTGCTTCTCATCGCTCCCTCCCTGTTCCACCCCTCCCTCCCTGTGCTTCTCATCGCTCCCTCCCTGTTCCACCCCTCCCTCCCTCTGCTTTTCATCGCTCCCTCCCTGTTCCACCCCTCCCTCCCTGTGCTTCTCATCACTCCCTCCCTGTTCCACCCCTCCCTCCCTGTTCTTCTCATCACTCCCTCCCTTTTCCACCCCTCCCTCCCTGTGCTTCTCATCACTCCCTCCCTGTTCCACCCCTCCCTCCCTGTTCCACCCCTCCTCCCTCCCTGTTCCACCCCTCCCTCCCTGTGCTTCTCATCACTCCCTCCCTGTTCCACCCCCTCCCTCCCTGTGCTTCTCATCACTCCCTCCCTGTTCCACCCCTCCCTCCCTGTGCTTCTCATCACTCCCTCCCTGTTCCACCCCTCCCTCCCTGTGCTTCTCATCACTCCCTCCCTGTTCCACCCCTCCCTCCCTGTGCTTCTCATCACTCCCTCCCTCTTCCACCCCTCCCTCCCTCCCTGTGCTTCTCATCACTCCCTCCCTGTGCTTCTCATCACTCCCTCCCTGTTCCACCCTTCCCTCCCTGTGCTTCTCATCACTCCCTCTCTGTTCCACCCCTCCCTCCCTGTGCTTCTCATCACTCCCTCCCTGTTCCACCCCTCCCTCCCTGTGCTTCTCATCACTCCCTCCCTGTTCCACCCCTCCCTCCCTGTGCTTCTCATCACTCCCTCTCTGTTCCACCCCTCCCTCCCTGTGCTTCTCATCACTCCCTCCCTGTTCCACCCCTCCCTCCCTGTGCTTCTCATCACTCCCTCCCTGTGCTTCTCATCACTCCCTCCCTGTTCCACCCCTCCCTCCCTGTGCTTCTCATCACTCCCTCCCTGTTCCACCCCACCCTCCCTGTGCTTCTCATCACTCCCTCCCTGTGCTTCTCATCACTCCCTCCCTGTTCCACCCCTCCCTCCCTGTGCTTCTCATCACTCCCTCCCTGTTCCACCCCTCCCTCCCTGTTCCACCCCTCCCTCCCTGTTCTTCTCATCACTCCCTCCCTGTTCCACCCTCCCTCCCTGTGCTTCTCATCACTCCCTCACTGTTCCACCCCTCCCTCCCTGTTCCACCCCTCCCTCCCTGTGCTCCTCATCACTCCCTCCCTGTTCCACCCCTCCCTCCCTGTGCTTCTCATCACTCCCTCCCTGTTCCACCCCTCCCTCCCTGTGCTTCTCATCTCTCCCTCCCTGTTCCACCCCTCCCTCCCTGTTCCACCCCTCCCTCCCTGTGCTTCTCATCACTCCCTCCCTGTTCCACCCCTCCCTCCCTGTGCTTCTCATCACTCCCTCCCTGTTCCACCCCTCCCTCCATGTGCTTCTCATCACTCCCTCCCTGTTCCACCCCTCCCTCCCTGTGCTTCTCATCACTCCCTCCCTGTTCCACCCCTCCCTCACTGTGCTTCTCATGACTCCCTCCCTGTTCCACCCCTCCCTCCCTGTTCCACCCCTGCCTCCCTGTGCTTCTCATCACTCCCTCCCTGTTCCACCCCTCCCTCCCTGTTCCACCCCTCCCTCCCTGTGCTTCTCATCACTCCCTCCCTGTTCCACCCCTCCCTCCCTGTGCTTCTCATCGCTCCCTCCCTGTTCCACCCTCCCTCCCTGTGCTTCTCATCACTCCCTCCCTGTTCCACCCCTCCCTCCCTGTTCCACCCCTCCCTCCCTGTGCTTCTCATCACTCCCTCCCTGTTCCACCCTCCCTCCCTGTTTCACCCTCCCTCCCTGTGCTTCTCATCACTCCCTCCTTGTTCCACCCCTCCCTCCCTGTGCTTCTCATCGCTCCCTCCCTGTTCCACCCCTCCCTCCCTGTGCTTCTCATCACTCCCTCCCTGTTCCACCCCTCCCTCCCCATCGCTCCCTCCCTGTTCCACCCCTCCCTCCCTGTGCTTCTCATCACTCCCTCCCTGTGATTCTCATCACTCCCTCCCTGTTCCAACCCTCCCTTCCATCTCAGCAGCTGTTTACAGGTCTGTCTGCCCTGTGGACAAGCAGCACATGAGGCTCTGAGCCTATTACCCGCTGTGGAAACATAGCCATTAGCTCACAGACAGCAGCCAGATACACACACACACACACACGGAGTGTGTGTGTGTGTGTGTGTGTGTGTGTGTGTGTGTGTGTGTGTGTGTGTGTGTGTGCGTGCGTGCGTGCGTGCGTGCGTGCGTGCGTGCGTGCGTGCGTGCGTGCGTGCGTGAATGTAGCATAAGACACACGCTCCTATCACTGTATGAGGCAGATAACCCCCATCTGTTCAAACACAGTCTCCCACACACTATTGTACTGGTGCTGAATTTTCTGTATGAAGTCTACAGTAGCACCATTATCATATAATAAAGACTACCACTGACGCCATTTGTCAGCCATATTGTCTTCTCCATTAGGACACATGGACAGATACAGCTTCACTGGTTCAGTGCTGATGAAATCTCTTTTGGATGTGTTGTGACCAACGTGTTGTCGTAGATTTTGGGGGGGGGTTTGTATCATTTGATTTACACAACATGCCTACCACTTTGAAGATGCAAAATATTTGTTATTGTGAAACAAACAAGAAATAAGAACTTGAGCGTGCATAACTATTCGTCCCCTCCAAGTCAATACTTTGTAGAGCCATCTTTTGCATCTTTTGCAGTTGCAAGTCTCTTGGGGTATGTCTCCATAAGCTTGGCACATCTAGCCACTGGGATTTTGCCCTTTCTTCAATCAAAACTGCTCCACTTCCTTCAAGTTGGATGGGTTCCACTGGTGTACAGCAATATTTGTCATACCGCAGATTCTCAATTGGATTGAGGTCTAGGCTTTGACTAGGCCATTCTGAGACATTTAATGTTTCCCCTTAAACCACTTGAATGTTGCTTTAGCGGTATGCTTAGGGTCATTGTCCTGCTGGAAGGTGATCCTCCATCCCAGTCTCAAATTTCTGGAAGACTGAAACAGGTTTCCCTCAAGAATTTCCCTGTATTTAGCTCCATCCATCATTCCTTCAATTCTGAACGTTTTCCCAGTCCCTGCCGATGAAAAGCATCCCCACAGCATGATGCTGCCACCACCATGCTTCACCGTGGGGATGGTATTCTCGGGGTGATGAGACGTCTTGGGTTTGCACCAGATATGGCGTTTTCCTTGATGGCCAAAAAGCTCAATTTTAGTCTCATCTGACCAGAGTACCTTCTTCCATATGTTTGGGGAGTCTCCCAGATGCCTTTTGGCGAAAACCAAACATGTTTACTTGTTTTTTTCTGGCCACTCTTCCATAAAGCCCAGCTCTGTGGAGTGTACAGCTTAAAGTGGTCCTATGGACAGACTCCAATCTCCTTTTTGGAGCATTGCAACTCCTTCAGGGTTATGGTTTGGTCTCTTTGTTGCCTCTCTGATTAATGCCCCCCTTGCCTGGTCTGTGAGTTTTTGTGGGAGGCCCTCTCTTGGCAGGTTTCTTGTGGTGTCATATTCTTTCATTTTTTTTTGATAATGGATTTAATGGTGCTCAGTGGGATGTTCCAAGTTTCTGATATATTTTTATAACCCAACCCTGATCTGTACTTCTCCACAACTTTGTCCCTGACCAGTTTGGAGAGCTCCTTGGTCTTCATATTGCCGCTTGCTTGGTGATGCCCCTTGCTTAGTGGTATTGCAGACTCTTGGGCCTTTCAGAACAGGTGTATATATACTGAGATCAGGTGACACTTAGATTACACACAGGTGGACTTTATTTAACTAATTATGTGACTTCTGTAATTGGTAATTGTTTGCACCAGATCATATTTAGGGGCTTCGTAGCAAAGGGGGTGAATTCATATGGACGCAAGACTTTTCCTTTTTTATTTTGTATAATCTTTTGAAACAAGTAATTTTTTAAATTTCACTTCACCAATTTGGAATATTTTGGTATGTCCATTACATGAAGTCCAAATGAAAATCAATTTAAATAGGTTATAATGCAACAAAATAGGAAAAATGCCAAGGGAGGTGAATACTTTTGAAAGGCACTGTACAGCGGCCCTCTGCATGTCTGGTAGATCAAATCAAATTAAATCAAATCAAAATGTATTTGTCACATACACATGGTTAGCAGATGTTAATGCGAGTGTAGCGAAATGCTTGTGCTTCTAGTTCCGACAATGCAGTAATAACCAACAAGTAATCTAGCTAACAATTCCAAAACTACTACCTTATAGACACAAGTGTAAGGGGATAAAGAATATGTACATAAAGATATATGAATGAGTGATGGTACAGAACGGCATAGGCAAGATGCAGTAGATGGTATCGGGTACAGTATATACATATGAGATGAGTATGCAAACAAAGTGGCATAGTTAAAGTGGCTAGTGATACATGTATTACATAAAGATGCTGTAGATGATATAGAGTACAGTATATACGTATACATATGAGATGAATAATGTAGGGTATGTAAACATTATATTAGGTAGCATTGTTTAAAGTGGCTAGTGATATATTTTACATCATTTCCCATCAATTCCCATTATTAAAGAGTCTGGAGTTGAGTCAGTGTGTTGGCAGCAGCCACTCAATGTTACTGGTGGCTGTTAAACAGTCTGATGGCCTTGAGATAGAAGCTGTTTTTCAGTCTCTCATTCCCTGCTTTGATGCACCAGTACTGACCTCGCCTTCTGGATGATAGCGGGGTGAACAGGCAGTGGCTCAGGTGGTTGTTGTCCTTGATGATCTTTATGCCCTTCCTGTGACATCGGGTGGTGTAGTTGTCCTGGAGGGCAGGTAGTTTGCCCCCGGTGATGCGTTGTGCAGACCTCACTACCCTCTGGAGAGCCTTACGGTTGTGGGCGGAGCAGTTGCCGTACCAGGCGGTGATACAGCCCGACAGGATGCTCTCGATTGTGCATCTGTAGAAGTTTGGGAGTGCTTTTGATGACAAGCCGAATTTCTTCAACCTCCTGAGGTTGAAGAGGCGCTGCTGTGCCTTCTTCAAGATGCTGTCTGTGTGGATGGACCAACTCAGTTTGTCTGTGATGTCTACGCAGAGGAACTTAAAACTTACTACCCTCTCCACTACTATTCCATCGATGTGGATAGGGGGGTGCTCCCTCTGCTGTTTCCTGAAGTCCACAATCATCTCCTTAGTTTTGTTGACATCCGACACCACACTCCGAGGGCCTCACCTCCTCCCTGTAGGCCGTCTCGTCGTTGTTGGTAATCAAGCCTACCACTGTTGTGTCGTCCGCAAACTTGATGATTGAGTTGGAGGCGTGCGTGGCCACGCAGTCGTGGGTGAACAGGGAGTACAGGAGAGGGCTCAGAACGCACCCTTGTGGGGCCATAGTGTTGAGGATCAGCGGGGTCGAGATGTTGTTGCTTACCCTCACCACCTGGGGGCGGCCTGTCAGGAAGTCCAGTACCCAGTTGCACAGGGCGGGGTCGAGACCCAGGGTCTCGAGCTTGATGACGAGCTTGGAGGGTACTATGGTGTTGAATGCCGAGCTGTAGTCGATGAACAGCATTCTCACATAGGTATTCCTCCTGTCCAGATGGGTTAGGGCAGTGTGCAGTATGGTTGAGATTGCATCGTATGTGGACCTATTTGGGCGGTAAGCAAATTGGAGTGGGTCTAAGGTGTCAGGTAGGGTGGAGGTGATATGGTCCTTGACTAGTCTCTCAAAGCACTTCATGATGACGGAAGTGAGTGCTACGGGGCGGTAGTCGTTTAGCTCAGTTACCTTAGCTTTCTTGGGAACAGGAACAATGGTGGTCCTCTTGAAGCATAAAAGACACACCTGCGCACATCATAACGTCATTGCCCACTCTCTGTGTGTGTGTGTGTGTGTGTGTGTGTGTGTGTGTGTGTGTGTGTGTGTGTGTGTGTGTGTGTGTGTGTGTGTGTGTGTGTGTGTGTGTGTGTGTGTGTGTGTGTGTGTGTGTGTGTGTGTGTGTGTGTGTGTGTGTGTGTGTGTGTGTGTGTGTGTGTCACGCCCTGAACTTAGAGATCCTTTTTATGTATCTATTTGGATTGGTCAGGGTGTGATTTTGGGGTGGGTATTCTATGCTCAATTATTTGTATTTCTATGTTTTGGCCGGGTAGGGTTCTCAATCAGGGACAGCTGTCTATCGTTGTCTCTGATTGAGAACCATACTTAGGTAGCCCTTTTCCCACCTGTCTTTGTGGGAAGTTGACTTCCCACCACAAACGGACCAATCAGCGGGGAAAAGCAGCGTGTTCAGGAGGACTGGACATGGGAGGACATCCTAAATGGCAAATGATCCTGGACATGGGAGCAGATTCTGGCTTGAAAGGATCGCCTGCCCTGGGAGCAGCTGGAAGCAGAGAGGAAGGTGGAGGCAGCGAGAAAGAGGGCCCAGGTTTACACAGGGTCACGGCTGGCACTAAAGACCGGGAGGCCACTTCAAAACATTTTTTATGGGGGGCACCCGGGGAGTGGGGCAGAGTCAGGATTCAGACCTGAGCCAACTCCCTGTGCTTACAGTGGTGAGGCACCGTGCTATGGGGTGATGGGCACGGTGTCTCGGTTGAGCTTTCACAGGCCGGTGTGCTCTGTGCCAGTGTCCCACATTTGCCGGGTGGAAGCGGGCATCCAGTCAGAACGGGTTGTGCCAACTCTGTGCTCGAGACCGCCAGTGTGCCTCCACGGCCCAGTGTATCCGGTGCCTCTGCCAAGAACAAAGCCTCCTGTATGTCTCCCCAGCCTGGTGAGTCCAATGCCTGCTCCCAGATAGAGACCTCCTGTATGTCTCTCCACTCCAGTGATGATCCATGGCACGAAGCCTCCAGTGATGATCCATGGCACGAAGCCTCCAGAGACGGTCTCC
This sequence comes from Oncorhynchus gorbuscha, assembly GCF_021184085.1. Classification (NCBI taxonomy): domain Eukaryota; kingdom Metazoa; phylum Chordata; class Actinopteri; order Salmoniformes; family Salmonidae; genus Oncorhynchus; species Oncorhynchus gorbuscha. The sequence goes on along the minus strand of NC_060181.1, from coordinate 88,097,673 downwards.
AGTCCAGAGCCTCCAGAGACAGCCTCCAGTCCGGGGCCCCCAGGAAAAGCCTCCAGTCCGGAGCCCCCAGAGACGGCCTCCAGTCCGTGGCCCGCAGCGAGGGTGCCCAATCCGGGGCCCGCAACGAGGGTGCCCAGTCAGGGGTCGGCGACAAGAGTCCCCGCACCAGAGGTGCCACCAAATTGGGGTGAGCCAGTGGTGAAGGGGGATGTGCGTCCGGCACCTGAGTCGCCACGGCGGATAGATGCCCACCCAGACCCTGCCCTATAGGTTCAGGTTTTGCGGCCAGAGTCCGCACATTTGGGGGGGGGGTACTGTCATGCCCTGACCTTAGAGATCCTTTTTATGTATCTATTTGGTTTGGTCAGGGTGTGATTTGGGGTGGGTATTCTATGTTCTATTATTTGTATTTCTATGTTTTGCTAGGGTTCTTAATCAGGGACAGCTGTCTATCGTTGTCTCTGATTGAGAACCATACTTAGGTAGCCCTTTTCCCACCTGTCTTTGTGGGAGGTTGACTTTGTTTATGGCACATAGCCTTAAGCTTCAAGGTTTGTTTCGTAGTGTTTATTGTTTTGATCGGCGTCTTTTCTAAATAAAAGAATATGTACGCTCACCACACTGCACCTTGGTCCAGTTCTTTCAACAACTGTGACAGTGTGTGTTTCTTGTTAGCTGGTAAACTACCATGAAACATATGGCCAATCACCTGATTAAAGAATGAGGATCAAAGTCTAATCAGTCAATATGACCACGTTAACATGAAGACCTGATCAGTCAATCAATCATTTCAATTAATGATTGTTGATCATTTTTATTGAAAAATATAACTTAGCTTTAACAAATGAACAAATTCAAACCTTTTGGGAGCAGAGGCTGATGCTGGGCCTAACATCTATGGACTTTAAGATTCATATTTTTTATCTGATTATGGCCCAAACAAAAAGGAGACACCCATCCATTTCCACTCCTCTGCCCCCTCACCCTCTACCACCCATACCACCTTCTACCTCGCCCTGCTCCATGTCTCCATGTCTAAGGCTGCATTTACACAGGCAGCCCAATTCTAACCGTTTTCCCCCACTAATTGGTCTTTTGAACAATCAGATCAGTTCCTTTTCTAATAATTAGAAAATATATACGAATTTGGCAGCCTGTGTGAACACAGTCGAATAGCTAATCATATTAGTATCCATCCTCTCCCTCGCTATGAAACTCAAGACAACTCCCAAACCATCCAAAGGAAAAAAAAAACATTTAAAATGCACCACAACAAGACAGTACAAGCCAGCCCCAGAGCAGGATGGCCAGCCCCAGAGCAGGATGGCCAGCCCCAGAGCAGGATAGCCAGCCCCAGAGCAGGATGGCCAGCCCCAGAGCAGGATGGCCAGCCCCAGAGCAGGATAGCCAGCACCCAATACCTCTGAAACTGAGTAGTGTATTATACATTATACAATAATGTACAGTATTATCTATGATCATAAAATATTATTTGTTTCACATTTATTTGCAGGGACGATGTACAAATGTTATACATTCTACCTTATATAGATGGACAACTAATTTTCCTCTCCAGTCCCCATAACAGTGTATATATTATTATTCATTATATTAGCCTAAGTGATTACTAAAGCTGTCAGGAGAGGGTTAGTGTCTCAATGTTTAATCAGTAACTCTATTCCCTTGCTACGATTGCGTGTGTCCTTCCCTCTCGAGTCGAACCCCTTAGCTACAAATCACCTTGCTAAGGCTACAGTGACCTGATGCTGCAGGGTTACATTGAGTGTGTGTGTGTGGCTTCTGTCATCCATGATCCTACAGCGAGAACAACACTCCTTCATATCAGACGGATGCAGCTACAGTAGCACTGGACCAGCCTGAGGCTGCACGGGGAAACTCAATGTTCTGGACTCTGCTGACCACTCTGTCTCCCATTCCATGTAACAGAATGCTGCCATGGGCGATGACATTCTCCCCTTTAATGTTAAATCGAGGATACAGGTTCTACCAACAAAATATAATCTAGCAATTTGGTACCTGGCATACCATGACACATTTTGTATTTTACATTAGTCTGTTACACATGTTGTGAATGATTGCTGGTCATACAATGACATGTACTTACTGCCTTTTCGACCTGCTAGCTAACCAGCAACATACCACCCTGCATCCCACTGCTGGCTTGCCTTTGAAGCTAAGCAGGGTTGATCCTGGTCAGTCCCTGAATGGGTGATCAGACACTGCTGGCTAATGGTGTTGAAAGGCCAGTAAGAGGCATTCTTTCCTGGCTAAATTTCCAATCTGGTCAACTAATCATCCCTAGCTTCCAGTTGGCTCATTCATCCCTTCTCTCCTGTAACTATTCGCCAGGTTCTTGCTGTGAATGTGTTCTCAGTTGAACCTACCTGGTTAAAGGTAAGGTGAGACAGGTAGTCTCACAAACCACAAACAGTATTGACAAATTTGGTTTGATGATTATGAATTTTCCTGTGTACCAAATACACTAGATGGAGCTGACAAGCTTCTCAAACACTGGCTGCTTCGGATATAAACTCAGCAAAAAAAGAACCGTCCCTTTTTCAGGACCCTGTCATTCAAAGATCATTCGTAAAAATCCAAATAACTTCACAGATCCTCATTGTAAAGGGTTTAAACCCTTTCCCATGCTTGTTCAATGAACCTTAAACAATTAATGAATATGCACCTGTGGAACGGTCGTTAAAGTTAACACACTAACAGCTTACAGATGGTAGTCAATTAAGGTCACAGTTATGAAAGGACACTAAAGAGGCCTTTCTACTCACTCTGAAAAACAACAAAAGAAAGATGCTCAGGGTTCCTGCTCATCTGTGTGAATGTGCCTTAGGCATGCTGCAAGGAGGCATGAGGAATGCGGATGTGGCCAGGTCAATAAATTGCAATGTCTGTACTGTGACAGACCTGAGACAGAGCTACAGGGAGACAGGACGTGCAGCTGATCGTCCTCGCATTGGCAGACCACGTGTAACATCACCTGCACATGATCGGTACATCTGAACATCAAACCTACGGGACAGGTTCAGGATGGCAACAACAACTGCCAGAGTTATACCAGGAATGCAAAATCCCTCCATCAGTGCTCAGACTGTCCGCAATAGGCTGAGAGAGGCTGGACTGAAGGCTTGTAGGCCTGTTTGTCACGACTTCCCAGGACGGTGGCTCCTCTCGCTGTTCGGGCGGCGCTCGGTGGTCGTCGCCGCCGGTCTACTAGCTGCCCCGAAGGTGGCTCCCTCCCTGTTCGGGCGGCGCCCGTCGTCGCCGGTCTACTAGGTGCCCCGAAGGTGGCTCCCCTCCCTGTTCGGGCGGCGCTCGGTGGTCGTCGTCGCCGGGCTACTAGCTGCCCCCGAAGGTGATCGCCGGTCTACTAGCTGCCCCGTCATCGCCGGAAGGTGACTCCTCCCTCGGGCCCTGTTCGCCGGCGGCGCCCGGTGGTCGTCGTCGCCGGTCTACTAGCTGCCCCCGAAGGTGGCTCCTCTCTCCCTGTTCGGGCGGCGCTCGGTGGTCGTCGTCCCCAGCGACCTCTCCCCGGGCGGCGCCCGGTGGTCGTCGCCGGTCTACTAGCTGCCCCGAAGGTGGCTCCTCTCCCTGTTCGGGCGGCGCTCGGTGGTCGTCGTCGCCGGTCTACTAGCTGCCCCGAAGGTGGCTCCTCTCCCTGTTCGGGCGGCGCCCGGTGGTCGTCGTCGCCGGTCTACTAGCTGCCCCGAAGGTGGCTCCTCTCCCTGTTCGGACGGCGCCCGGTGGTCGGGCGGCGCTCGGTGGTTGTCGTCGCCGGTCTACTAGCTGCCCCGAAGGTGGCTCCTCCTCGCTCTGTTCGGGCGGTTATTTCTGTTTTGTGCCCTTTGGTTAATTGATTTAATTTGACACTTCCTTTGGGGTTTTGTGCGGGATATTTTAGTTGAACTGTCCGTTTTATTTTGTTCTTGTTCTTTACTAGCTGACTCCGCACCCACATCTCATTGGGAAGATCTGACACTGTGGCTCCTCACCAAAAATCACCCAATGTTTCCTATGGGCGGCTGGACCCAGGACTGGTAAAAAGTGGTCGCGGTTTTGTCTCACCAGGAGTGATGGTCGGATTCACGTTTATAATCCAAGGTGGAAGAGTGGGGATTTGGAGAACATCTCACTGCAAGAACTGGCAAATCTGGTGCAGTCCATGAGGGAGGAGATGCCACTGCCATAGTGATTTCCTTAATGCAGCTGGTGGCCACTAAATGACTTAAATGTAAATGTAAATGTAATGGCCAGCGAAGAGCCCGGATCTCAATATACTGACTGTTACATTTTTGTATTAGTTCAGGGACACATTATTCTATTTCTGTTATTAGTTCAGGGACACATTATTCTATTTCTGTTAGTGACATGTCTGTGGAACTTGTTCAGTTTATGTCTCAGTTGTTGAATCTTGTTTTGTTCATACAAATATTTACACTTGTTAAGTTTGCTGAAAATTAACGCAGTTGACAGTGAGAGGACGTTTCTTTTTTTGCTGAGTTTAGGTGCAAGTTAGTAGCTCTTGTGACGACCCTCCCCACTCTGTCTGCTGAATTCTTTGCTCTTGTTTTTCTTAATAGGATGTCGGTGGGCGGAGCCAGGAGGGTAGTCAGTGGAATGAGACATACCTGTCATTTGTTACCATGAGATACAGCCTTTCTTTTCCCTTGTTAGGCTTACTGATGTGTTCCACTTTAATGTTGCAGTGTGTGTTGACTGGTAAAGCGCAGGGAGCATATTCAACTCTTGGTGTAGTTGACAGTGTCAGTTATGAGAAGGTTAAAATGGCTGTGTTGTAGATTTATGATTTACGGTTCCTGAGGCTTACCGCCAACGATTTAGAACTTTAGAAAGGGCTGACCAACAGACTCATGTGGAGTCTGCGTGAGACTTCTCTTCACAGTTTACTGGGGTTCCACCTCTGCGGTTATGACTTTCCAGGGGCTATGTGATCTGATTATGCTAGAGCAATTTAAGGGCACAATCTCTGATCAAATAGCCACGTACATTAACAAACGCAGAGTGAAGACTGTCTCTGATGCTGTGTTTTTGGTGGATGAGTATGTTTTGACTCACAAAAGTGGCTTTGGAGATCCCTGCATTCGGAGTGAGTGGGGGCCTTTGGAGATCCCTGCATTCGGAGTGAGTGGGGGGAGATCCCTGCATTCGGAGTGAATGGGGGCCTTTGGAGATCCCTGCATTCAGAGTGAGTGGGGACCTTTGGAGATCCCTGCATTCGGAGTGATTGGGGGCCTTTGGAGATCCCTGCATTTGGAGTGATTGGGGGCATTTGGAGAGATTTGGGCCTCGCCTACCGAGACACTCTGGTTCACGGGCAGAGCTTCATTCATCTAGGGTTGAGCCTGGCTTCCGTGGTAAAGCTGACTTCAGTCAAGAGTGTCACTACTGTCAGGGTACAGATCATAAACGAATGTCCTGTTCTCAGAGCTAAGGGTAAATTCAGTACTTGCGCTAAAGTTCAAACCTAAGCCTACAGCGTAAGCAGCGCCTGTCCAACATCAGTTCACACCTGTCACACTGTCTCATGCCCAGGTGCATCTGAAAGCGTACCTTTCATTACGGAGATTTTTGTTTCTCTTTTAGGAAGTAACAACCCAGTGCCTGTGATGATCCTGAGGGACACAGGTGCCCCTGAGTCATTTGTGTTAGAGTCTGGGTTAGCCTTCTCTGCTGAGACTGATTCTGGGAATAGCGTTCTAACTAGGGGAATTGGGTTGAACTCTCTGTCAGTTCCATTGTATAAACTGATGTTGGATTATGAACTGGTGAAAGGCGAGGTTGTGTTAGGGGTTCATCCATCGTTGCCTATTGAAGGTATCAACATTATCCTTGGGAATAACTTCGCTGGTGAGCATGTATGGCCTGTCCTGTCACCATCTATAGTGGTTTCCACTAAGCCGTCATTTGTAGGGATTCCCAATGAGAACACACAGCATTTCCCCAGAGGTGTTCTCTGCATGCGCAGTGACGCGTTCCATGAGCCGTGGCGCTCTGGACCTGCGCCTGCTAACGATCTGTCACTACTTTCCCTTATCTGTGCCCAACTTCGATATAATCAAGGATCAACGGGCTGACCCTCATTAGAAGAGTTGCGTAACCAAATTGTACCTGTGGAACAGTTGGGAGACGTCGTCCATGGTTATTTTCTCCAGGATGTAGTCTTGATGAAAAAGTGGGGGCCTCAAAGTTGTTTTGTGGGGGAGGCTATTAATCAGGTTGTTGTACCAGTTAAGATTTATGAGTTGGTGTTAACTTTCCACAACGATGTTGCTGGACATCTGGGTGTGAAAACCTGACGTTTATTTTGGCCTATAGGTTACAGAGGGATGTTATTAATAGTTTCAACCTGTCACACCAGTAAATTAACAGGTCAACTGAATCAAGCTATTAAGCGCAGAGTCAAGGACCGTTGGGACATTTCCTTCTAACACGTAAGTCTTTGTTGAGAGCTTATTGTTCGGAGATGGATAAGGATTGGGAGGAGGGGTTGCCATGGTTACTGTTAGCCACCAGGGAGGTTTCACAGGAGAGCACAGGTTTCAGTCTAAATTACTTAGTGTTCGGACATAGTGTGTGTGTGGGCTTCTAGCGGTGCTCCAGGATGACTGGAAGTCTCCCAAGCCACCCTGTTATCTTATGTGTGTGATTTCCTGGCGAAGCCTGAATGCCGCTGGCGAGATGGCTAAAGAGAAGCTATCGTCTTCACCGAGGAGGAATATTTGATCGCTGAGCTGAGCCTCGTCACTTTAGTTCAGGTGACCAGGTTCTTGCTGTGCTGCCAATAGTTGGTTCTCCTTTTCAAGCCAAATTTCAAAGTCCATATACGGTTGTGCGCCAATGCACTGAGCAAAACGATCTAGTTGCCACTCCGGAACGGAGGAAAGCGCACCAACTGCTCAATCTGCTAAAACCCTGTTACGCACGTTCCTCTGGGACCGTAGACCGTATGTCTGCATGGTGAGGAGGACGTCTCTGGTCCCGAATATTGCATACTGCAGGGTAGATTGAAACATTCAGAGTCACTGGATGTTTTGGATAGGCTTCTCGATCATCTACCTGCTGATAGGCGAGATGAGTTAGTTGGTCTGATTCAGAGTTTTCCAGATTTGTTTTCTGATATACTGTTGTATGAAAAAGTTTGGGCACCCCTGACAATTTCCATGATTTCCATTTATAAATAATTGGGTGTTTGGATCAGCAATTTAATTTTGATCTATCAAATAACTGATGGACACAGTAATATTTCAGTAGTGAAATGAGGTTTATTGGATTAATAGAAAATGTGCAATATGCGTCAAAACAAAATTAGCCAGGTGCATAAATTTGGGCACCCCAATAGAAAAATCACATCAATATTTAGTAGAGCCTCCTTTTGCTAAAATAACAGCCTCTAGACGCTTCCCATAGCCTCTAATGAGTGTCTGGATTCTGGATGAAGGTATTTTGGACCATTCCTCCTTACAAAACCTCTCCAGTTCAGTTAGGTTTGATGGTTGCCGAGCATGGACAGCCCGCTTCAAAATCATCCTACAGATTCTCAATGATATTCAGGTCTGGGGACTGGGATGGCCATTCCAGAACATTGTACTTGTTCCTCTGCATAAATGCCCAGGTAGATTTTGAGCAGTGTTTTGGGTCGTTGTCTTGTTGAAATATCCAGCCCCGGCGTAACTTCAACTTTGTGACTGATTCTTCAACATTATTCCCAAGAATCTGCTGATATTGAGTGGAATCCATGCGACACTCAACTTTAACAAGATTCCCAGTACCAGCAATGGCCACACAGCCCCACAGCATGATGGAACCCCCGCCAAATTTTACTGTGGGTAGCAAGTGTTTTTCTTGGAATGCTGTGTGGCATTCTTGGAATGCTGAATGCTTCTTTTGCCACCATGCATAACGTCCCTTGTTATGACTGAAATAACTTAATCTTTGTTTCATCAGTCCACAGCACCTTATTCCAAAATGAAGCTGGCTTGTCCAAATGTGCGTTTGCACACCTCAAGCGACTCTGTTTGTGGCGTGTGTGCAGAAAAGGCTTCTTCCGCATCACTCTCCCATACAGCTTCTCCTTGTGCAAAGTGCGCTGAATTGTTGAACGATGCACAGTGACACCATCTGCAGTAAGATGATGTTGTAGGTCTTCGGAGGTGGTCTGTGGGCTGTTTTTGGACCGTTCTCACCATCCTTCGTCTTTGCCTCTCTGATATTTTACTTGGCCTGCCACTTCTGGCCTTAACAAGAACTGTGCCTGTGGTCTTCCATTTCCTCACTATGTTCCTCACAGTGGACACTGACAGCTTAAATCGCTGCGATAGCTTTTTGTAGCCTTCCTCTAAACCATAATGTTGAACAATCTTTGTTTTCAGAGTTGTTTTGAGGTCCCCATGTTGCCACTCTTCAGAGGCGAGTCAAAGAGAACAACAACTTGCAATTGGCCTTAAATACCTTTTCTCATGATTGGATGCACTTGTCTATGAAGTTCAAGGCTTAATGAGCTCACCAAACCAATTGTGTGTTCCAATTAATCAATGCTAAGTAGTTACAGGTATTCAAATCAACAGAATGACAAGGGTGCCCACATTTTTGCATATTTTTCACAACTGATTTAATTTCATACAACTTAATATTGCTACACTAAAAATCTTTGTCTGGACAATGCACCCCAGTACTCAGCTTTTATTAGAAAATGAATGGCATGCCACTGTGATCATTTTCTGTGACGACAGAGTCAATTATTATGCAGCCCAAACGCGTTTCTCATACGCGTTGTCACTGAGTGTATGCATGCTGTCCGCGTGACCGCTGTTTCTTTTTGTGTATTTTCTATTATCCTGTTCTGTTGCTCCTGTCATCTGTTTCCTGTTGTCCTTGTTTTTTTCTTTCCTCTTGAAGTTTGCTTCCTGTGCGCAAAGGTTGCGGAGGTCTGGGGAGGATGAGTTCGGCTGGGGCCGTAGAGTACCGTTAACAAGGGCAGTATTTTGTTTGTGTTCATGTATGTTTGGTTGGTGTTGTGTCTTGGGGTCCTTGGTGGTCCCTGGATATATTGGGGGGGGGGGGGGGGTGACCCTCCCACTCTGTCTGCCTTATTATTTATCTTTGTTTTCCTTAATATGATATCTGTGGGTGGAGCCAGGGAGGGTCGTCAGCAGAATGGGACATAGCTGGGCTCGGATATGTCCCGGGGATAAATACACCTTTCCCTCGTACATCGACGAGATTCTCCACGCAGTCACACTGTTGTTTTTGTTTGTGGCAATTTTAGGCTTTTTTTTGTGGTCATTTGTTTTGGCACCTCTCAACACCCTCATTTTCACCATCTATGAACACATCCACTCACTTACACTACTGACTACACGCACCATTGTTACTTGTATGTAGTTTACTTTGTTTAATAAATATGTTTGTTATTTCTTTATCTCTGCGTTATCTTTGTTACGGGCTACGAGCCGGTTCATAGCATGCTGATATTTTTCTCGGCCACATAAATAGGCTTAAATAATAAAGCAAAGCAATTGGCTAGGTACTGCTCTGTTTCAGCTGTTATGGGCAGTTTTTTTAACTCTATCAAATAATTTCTGGGCAACAATTAAGTATCTTACTGTGATTGTTTTCAATTAAAATGGTCAAAAAAATAAACAAATAGCTTGTAACCAGGCAGTCTAAAACTCCATCCCACCAAAACAGGCTAGAATTTCACAAGAGCCCTTCTTTTCAAACCACTCTTACACTGAAAGGGAAGTTCACAGTATTGTTCTGACATCATAGTGTTGAAATATATATAAACTCAGGCAAATCAGGTTTTTGAATGCACTGGACCTTTAAGTGGCCATGCAGTCAAAGATATTTGACATTTTTTGAATTCTTCTTGAATGTTATGTGATTTGTGGATTCAAATATTCATATATTGTGTGTGTGTGTGGGGGGGGGGGGTTGGTTACTGAGGGAAACTGGACTGTGTTTGGAAACTCTCCAGTCCCCTGATGAGCCTCCTCAGGTCAAAGGGCAGATGGGGAGTAATTTGGTTTGGGAGTCTATGTCCTTCCGTGTATGTGTGTGTCTAATTTATAATCATATCAATTCATTTACCATGTTTGATCATTCCAATAAATATGCCTTTTTCTACTAGATTGGACAGGGTAGCCTAGTGGTTAGAGCGTTGGGCTAGTAACTGAAAGGTTGCAAGTTCAAATCCCGAGCTGACAAGGTACAAATCTGTTGTTCTCCCCCAGAACAAGGCAGTTAACCCACTGTTCCTAGGCCATCATTGAAAATAAGATTTTGTTCTTAACTGACTTGCCTAGTAAAATAAAGGTTAAAAAAAAAATAACCCCACAGTTATCTCTAATGAACGTGTTCCTACGGTGCTTCTGCTGCGCTTAATCTAGAAAATCACATCTAGATTGGACTTTCATCGCTTAAACATGTTAACAAGAGTCATACAGCATATAACCAACATTCAGCTTCTATAATGAGGGGCTTACACTGCTATCATCTATCTAAATTAGTTTTCAATTGCCTTGAGCTGAGATCACAGCATTATGGATTTGATTAACTGAATTGAATATCAAGGTGTTATTCTATTCAGTAAGATGCAGATAAGATTTTACCACTTGCAGAAAAGCACGAACAGGCCCAAACTTGCTGCTCACACATACACAGACACACACGGAGACACATCCGGTCATTGTGCATGTGTAGATGTTGTGCTAACTAATGAAGAGAACGCTATTACTACATACAATCAACAATCTGCATCAACAGCTAACACATACAACTGTTTGGGAAAATACACATTATAGCCAATATACATGTCCATGCCACTGAAAGGGTTAAGTTAGAGCTCATTAACCTTATTAAAAAATAAGTCAGATTTGCCGTTTCACATGTGTTAAGCTTAAATTTCACAAGTGAAACCATATTTGCACATGTATTCAATTTAGAGTTTGCATGTTAACACCACCTTTTGGTAGAATAACATGTTTTCACCTCACATGAATTGCAGTTTTGAGTGTGAAATGGAATGTTTCTGTCACGCCCTGATGTGTTTCACCTGTCTTTGTGATTGTCCCCACCCCCCTCCAGGTGTCACCCATCTTCCCCATTATCCCCTGTGTATTTATATCTGTGTTTTCTGTCTCTCTGTTGCCAGGGTGTCTTGTTTGTTCAAGCTGAGCAGGCCTTTGTGAAGAAATAGAGTTAATAAAATATTTACTAAATAAGCTTATGTAAAAAAAATGCAATAAAATCAAAAAGTAACAAAAGAAAATGACATAATAACGAGCCTATATACAGAGAGTATAGGTTAGTCAAGGTCATTTGTGAAGTGACTATGCATAGATAATAAACAGTGGGTGGCCATTTGATTAATTGTTCAGCAGTCTTATGTCTTGGAGGTAGAAGCAGTTAAGGAGCAAGGTAAACATATGTTGTTCAGGCAGTTGTTCATTGTTCCCCGGTAGGCCGTCGTTGTAAATAAGAATTTGTTCTTAACTGATTTGCCTAGTTAAAAAAAAATGTCAGGAAGCTTGGCCCCAGTGATGTACTGGGCAGTACGCACTACCCACTGTAGTGCCTTACGGTCAGTTGCCATACCAGGCGGTGATGCAACTGGCCAGGAAGCTCTCGATGGTACAGCTGTGCAATTATTTTGAGGATATGGGGACCCATGCCAAATCTCCTGAGGGGGAAAAGTTGTTGTCGTGCCCTCTTCACAAGTGTCTTGGTGTGCTAAGACCATGACAGTTCTTGGTAATGTAGACACCAAGGAACTTGAAACTCTACCTGCTCTCTATCCACACCATGTTAATGTGAGGCCTGTTCGGCCCTCCTTTTCCTTTAGTCCACGATCAGCTCCTTTGTCTTGATCACATTGAGAGAGAGGTTGTTGTCGCGGCACCACACTGCCAGGTCTTTGACCTCCTCCCTATAGGCTGTCAGTCTCATCATTGTCGGTGATCAGGCATAAAAGGCATTTAGCTCGTCTGGTAGACTCGCGTCACTGGGCAGCTCACGGCAGGGTTTCCCTTTGTAGTCCGTCAAATGTTTCAAGCCCTGCCACGTCCGACGACCGTCAGAGCCAGTGCAGTAGGATTCAATCTTAGTCCTGTATTGACGCTTTGCCTGTTTGATGGTTTGTCTGAGGGCATAGTGGGATTTCTTAGAAGCGTCTGGATTAGTGTCCCTCTCCTTGAAAGAGGTAGCTCTGGACTTTAGCTCGTTGGGGATGTTGCCTGTAATCCATGGCTTCCGGTTGGGAATGTATATAGGGTCACTGTGGGGATGACGTTGTTGATACACTTATTGATGAAACCGTATCCACGTCATCTGACCACTTCTTTACTGAGCGAGTCACTGGTACTTCCTTCTTTAGTTTTTGCTTGTAAGCAGGAATCAGGAGGATAGAATTATGGACAGATTTGCCAAATGGAGGATGAGGGAGAGTTTGAATGTGTCTCTGTGTGTGGTGGTGTAAAGGTGGTCTATAGTTTTTTCCCCTCTGATTGCACATGTGACATGCTGGTAGAATTGAGGTAAAACGGTAAGTTTGTCTGCATTAAAGTCCCCGGCCACTAGGAGCGCCGCTTCTGGATGAGCATTTTCTTGTTTGTTTATGACCTTACACAGCTCGTTGAGTGCTGTCTTAGTGCCTGCATCGGTTTGTGGTGGTAAATAGACAGCTATGAAAAACATAGATGAGAACTCTCTTGGTAGATAGTGTGGTCTACAACTTATCATGAGAAAAAAATCTCCTGATTTGTTTACACGTGCATTCGCACATGTCTGAGGTGTTTGTTTCATGTAATGTTTTTGTTAGGGATAAAGCCCCTTTAATACAACAACAATTTATCTGAGCCTAGAATCCCTGCAGAATCCTTAGCAAGCACCCTCACATGTACCGCAAGGTGCTTCCCCCAGCTACATCTCATTTTATATTCCCAGCAGCCACCCACACACACACACACACACACACACACACACACACACACACACACACACACACACACACACACACACACACACACACACACACACACACACACACACACACACACACACACACACAGAAAAGCACACAGACACAAAAGCTAACACACAACCTCTTAGGGTTCTATCACCATGCTCCATATCTGTCCCTATAGTACACCAACCAATCTGCACAGACAACCTCAGCATCCTTCTGCTCACAGACAGACAGACAGACGGACAGACGAGCACCAGTATTCATTACCACTAACTGCGTCTGAAAGCCGTGCTACAGTGCACTTACCATTCACCCCCCCACACACTCTCTCACTGGCTCTGTCTCTCACTCTCTCCTTCTCTGTGTGTGTGATCTTGCTGAATGGTGAAGCCTGCTCTCCCCCTGCCGGTGAGGGAGAGTGTGTGTGTGTGTGTGTGTGTGTGTGTGTGTGTGTGTGTGTGTGTGTGTGTGTGTGTGTGTGTGTGTGTGTGTGTGTGTGTGTGTGTGTGTGTGTGTGTGTGTGTGTGTGTGTGTGTGTGTGTGTGTGTGTGTGTGTGTGTCCTTCACTACAGCAGACCCTCCGCCGGTCGAGGAATAACCCACCAAACATATGGAGCAACAGTCTCTCCCTCTCTTTCAATTCAATGTAAGGTGTTTATTGGCATGAGAAACATATGTTACAGTTGCCGGTGAAGTAGATAATAAACAAATGTGAAATAAGTTTCAATAAAGACATGTCAAACATCATATTATGTCTATATACAGTGTTGTAACGATGTGCAAACTGTTATAGTACAGAAGGGAAAATAAATTAATATAAATAAATATAGGTTGCATTTGGATGTCGATTATGGCAGCTCACCGCACCTCTCTGATTCAGAGGGATTGGGTTAAATGAGGAAGACACACCTCTCTGATTCAGAGGGATTGGGTTAAATGAGGAAGACACTCCTCTCTGATTCAGAGGGGTTGGGTTAAATGAGGAAGACACACCTCTCTGATTCAGAGGGGTTGGGTTAAATGAGGAAGACACACCTCTCTGATTCAGAGGGGTTGGGTTAAATGAGGAAGACACACCTCTCTGATTCAGAGGGGTTGGGTTAAATGGGGAAGACACACCTCTCTGATTCAGAGGGGTTGGGTTAAATGAGGAAGACACGTTACACACACACACACACACACACACACACACACACACACACACACACACACACACACACACACACACGCTTCATACACACAACGCATGCACGTGATCATCATCAACATTGGCGGCCTCAGCATAGATGTAGTCACTATACATATAGTCACTGTGTGTGTGTGTGTGTGTGTGTGTGTGTGTGTGTGTGTGTGTGTGTGTGTGTGTGTGTGTGTGTGTGTGTGTGTGTGTGTGTGTGTGTGTGTGTGTGTGTGTGTGTGTGTGTGTGTGTGTGTGTGTGTGTGTGTAGAATCTCACCGTGAAGCTGTTGTTAACATTCTTAGTGCTGGACTCAGCCACGCTGGCATCAGATAGGTCCACCTCGTCAAATATCAGTGACTGCAGATAGGAACGGAGAGAGGAGAGATGAGAGAGAAAACAGGAGAGGAGTAAGAGGTGAGAGGAGAGATAAGAGAGGAGAGAGGAAAGGACAAGAGCAGAGAAGAGAAGAGGAGAAGAAGAGAGGGGAGAAGAGAGGTGAGAGTAAAGGAGAGGAGAGGGATGAGAAAGGAGAGGAGAGGAGGTAGGAGAGAGGAGAGAGGGGAGGAGATAGGAGAGAGGAGAGAGGAGAGAGGAGAGAGGAGGAAGAGGAAAGGAGGCAGACAAAACAACAACAGAATAACTACTCAGAGTATGATAAAACACAAAAAATGCTAAAATACACAAAACATATCTTGTCTCAGCCTGTGACTTCTATGAAGGAAATTCTATGGGAGTCTTATCTTAAACAATGACTTTAGGGCTGGGGTCAATCTCCACTGACCTAGAGAAGAAAATACAAATCCATTTTGAATTCATCATTGAACAAATCCTGACTTGAGAGCTGTGCACACTACTACAAGGTACACATTTCCCTATAGATCACAATGCATGATTTACATAACCTTTGAGTTAAAAGCACTTCAACATCTGAAGTTAAGATTCAGTCCCTAATTGTCTAGCTGACCCCAACCCTGAATTTTAGTGTGCATTTACACAGGCAGCTAAATTCTGATATTTTTCCACTCATTGGTCTCTTGACCAATCAGATCAATAATTGACCGATCAGATCAACAATTGACCAATCAGATCAGTCCATCTTTCAGTATCATATACTTACTCTATAAGAATCACACATGCTCGTATGTTCGCACAGGGCTAGTCAACCTTCCTACAGGGTGTGCAGGGTTTTGCTCCAACCCTACTAAAACTCTTCTGATTCAGCTAATCAGCTGCTGGTCAGGACCATGATTAACCTATATGGGGTGTTTGTACAGGGCCGTATCAAAAGCCTGCACCCCAGTACAGCTCTCCTGGAGGAGGGTTGGTCATCCCTTTGTTCTAGTGACACCTGTAAGCATGACGTATTATCATACACTATACACATTTCATATGGTAACAGGTGAGAAGGTAATAAGCCGGTAGTCTATGGTGGTAGTAATGGTGTTATGAAGCAAAACAAAGTACCATGCTAATGATGATAATATTCAACATAGGCCAAGTAACTGTACACCTGATGGTTTCTGTTCAACGTAGGCCAAGTAACTGTACACCTGATGGTTTCTGTTCAACGTAGGCCAAGTAACTGTACACCTGATGGTTTCTATTCAACGTAGGCCAAGTAACTGTACACCTGATGGTTTCTGTTCAACGTAGGCCAAGTAACTGTACACCTGATGGTTTCTATTCAACATAGGCCAAGTAACTGTACACCTGATGGTTTCTGTTCAACGTAGGCCAAGTAACTGTACACCTGATGGTTTCTATTCAACGTAGGCCAAGTAACTGTAAACCTGATGGTTTCTATTCAACGTAGGCCAAGTAACTGTACACCTGATGGTTTCTGTTCAACGTAGGCCAAGTAACTGTAAACCTGATGATAATATTCAACGTAGGCCAAGTAACTGTACACCTGATGGTTTCTGTTCAACGTAGGCCAAGTAACTGTAAACCTGATGGTTTCTGTTCAACGTAGGCCAAGTAACTGTAAACCTGATGGTTTCTATTCAACGTAGGCCAAGTAACTGTACATCTGATGGTTTCTGTTCAACGTAGGCCAAGTAACTGTAAACCTGATGGTTTCTATTCAACATAGGCCAAGTAACTGTACATCTGATGGTTTCTATTCAACGTAGGCCAAGTAACTGTAAACCTGATGGTTTCTATTCAACGTAGGCCAAGTAACTGTAAACCTGATGGTTTCTATTCAACGTAGGCCAAGTAACTGTAAACCTGATGGTTTCTATTCAACGTAGGCCAAGTAACTGTACACCTGATGGTTTCTGTTCAACGTAGGCCAAGTAACTGTAAACCTGATGATAATATTCAACGTAGGCCAAGTAACTGTACACCTGATGGTTTCTGTTCAACGTAGGCCAAGTAACTGTACACCTGATGGTTTCTGTTCAACGTAGGCCAAGTAACTGTACACCTGATGGTTTCTGTTCAACGTAGGCCAAGTAACTGTACACCTGATGGTTTCTGTTCAACGTAGGCCAAGTAACTGTACACCTGATGGTTTCTATTCAACGTAGGCCAAGTAACTGTACACCTGATGGTTTCTGTTCAACGTAGGCCAAGTAACTGTACACCTGATGGTTTCTGTTCAACGTAGGCCAAGTAACTGTACACCTGATGGTTTCTGTTCAACGTAGGTCAAGTAACTGTACACCTGATGGTTTCTGTTCAACGTAGGCCAAGTAACTGTACACCTGATGGTTTCTGTTCAACGTAGGCCAAGTAACTGTACACCTGATGGTTTCTATTCAACGTAGGCCAAGTAACTGTACACCTGATGGTTTCTGTTCAACGTAGGCCAAGTAACTGTAAACCTGATGGCTTCTATTCAACGTAGGCCAAGTAACTGTAAACCTGATGGTTTCTATTCAACGTAGGCCAAGTAACTGTACACCTGATGGTTTCTGTTCAACGTAGGCCAAGTAACTGTAAACCTGATGGTTTCTATTGAAGCATGGCTGATATTTGTCCCACTTATGGCAGTCGGTCAGTCAGTAGAGATCAGTCAGTCAGTCAGTCAGTCAGTAGAGCAGTCAGTCAGTAGAGAGTAGTCAGTCAGTCAGTCAGTAGAGAGCAGTCAGTCAGTCAGTCGGTCAGTCAGTCGAGATCAGTCAGTCAGCCAGTCAGTCAGTAGAGAGCAGTCAGTCAGTCAGTAGAGAGCAGTCAGTCAGTCAGTCAGTCAGTAGAGAGCAGTCAGTCAGACAGTCAGTCAGTCATTAGAGAGCAGTCAGTCAGTCAGTCAGTCAGTAGAGAGCAGTCAGTCAGTCAGTCAGTAGAGAGCAGTCAGTCAGTCAGTCAGTAGAGAGCAGTCAGTCAGTCAATCAGTCAGTAGAGAGCAGTCAGTCAGTCAATCAGTCAGTAGAGAGCAGTCAGTCAGTCAGTAGAGAGCAGTCAGTCAGTCAGTCAGTAGAGAGCAGTCAGTCAGTCAGTCAGTCAGTCAGTAGAGAACAGTCAGTCAGTCAGTCAGTCAGTAGAGAGCAGTCAGTCAGTCAATCAGTCAGTAGAGAGCAGTCAGTCAGTCAATCAGTCAGTCAGTAGAGAGCAGTCAGTCAGTCAGTCAGTAGAGAGCAGTCAGTCAGACAATCAGTCAGTCAGTCGAGAGCAGTCAGTCAGTCAGTCAGTAGAGAGCAGTCAGTCAGTCAGTCAGTTGAGATCAGTCAGTCATTCAGTCAGTAGAGAGCAGTCAGTCAGTCATTAGAGAGCAGTCAGTCAGTCAGTCAGTCAGTCAGTCAGTAGAGAGCAGTCAGTCAGTCAGTCAGTAGAGAGCAGTCAGTCAGTCAATCAGTCAGTAGAGAGCAGTCAGTCAGTCAGTAGAGAGCAGTCAGTCAGTCAGTCAGTCAGTCAGTCAGTAGAGAGCAGTCGGGCAGTCAGTAGAGAGCAGTCAGTCAGTCAGTAGATAGCAGTCAGTCAATAGAGAGGAGTCAGTCAGTCAGTCAGTAGAGAGCAGTCAGTCAGTCAGTCAGTCAGTAGAGAGCAGTCAGTCAGTCAGTCAGTAGAGAGCAGTCAGTCAGTCAGTCGAGCAGTCAGTCAGCAGTCAGTCAGTCAGTAGAGAGCAGTCAGTCAGTCAGTCGAGAGCAGTCAGCCAGTCAGTCAGTAGAGAGCAGTCAGTCAGTCAGTCAGTCAGTAGATAGCAGTCAGTCAATAGAGAGGAGTCAGTCAGTCAGTCAGTAGAGAGCAGTCATTCAGTCAGTCAGTAGAGAGCAGACAGTCAGTCAATCAATCAGTAGAGACCAGTCAGTCAGTAGAGAGCAGTCAGTCAGTCAGTCAGTCAGTCAGTAGATAGCAGTCAGTCAATAGAGAGGAGTCAGTCAGTCAGTCAGTAGAGAGCAATCAGTCAGTCAGTCAGTCAGTCAGTAGATAGCAGTCAGTCAATAGAGAGGAGTCAGTCAGTCAGTCAGTAGAGAGCAGTCATTCAGTCAGTCAGTCAGTAGAGAGCAGTCAGTCAGTCAGTCAGTCAGTCAGTAGAGAGCAGTCAGTCAGTCAATCAGTCAGTCAGAAGAGAACAGTCAGTCAGTCAATCAGTCAGTAAAGAGCAGTCAGTCAGTCAGTCAGTAGAGAGCAGTTAGTCAGTCAGTCAGTCAGTCAGTAGAGAGCAGTCAGTCAGTCAATCAATCAGTAGAGACCAGTCAGTCAGTAGAGAGCAGTTAGTCAGTCAGTCAGTCAGTAGAGAGCAGTCAGTCAATCAGTCAGTAGAGAGCAGTCAGTCAGTCAGTCAGTCAGTAGAGAGCAGTCAGTCAATCAGTCAGTAGAGAGCAGTCAGTCAGTCAGTCAGTCAGTAGATAGCAGTCAGTCAATAGAGAGGAGTCAGTCAGTCAGTCAGTAGAGAGCAGTCATTCAGTCAGTCAGTAGAGAGCAGACAGTCAGTCAATCAATCAGTAGAGACCAGTCAGTCAGTAGAGAGCAGTCAGTCAGTCAGTCAGTCAGTAGAGAGCAGTCAGTCAGTCAGTCAGTCAGTCAGTAGATAGCAGTCAGTCAATAGAGAGGAGTCAGTCAGTCAGTCAGTAGAGAGCAATCAGTCAGTCAGTCAGTCAGTCAGTAGATAGCAGTCAGTCAATAGAGAGGAGTCAGTCAGTCAGTCAGTAGAGAGCAGTCATTCAGTCAGTCAGTAGAGAGCAGTCAGTCAGTCAATCAATCAGTAGAGACCAGTCAGTCAATAGAGAGGAGTCAGTCAGTCAGTCAGTAGAGAGCAGTCATTCAGTCAGTCAGTAGAGAGCAGTCAGTCAGTAGAGAGCAATCAGTCAGTCAGTCAGTCAGTCAGTCAGTAGATAGCAGTCAGTCAATAGAGAGGAGTCAGTCAGTCAGTCAGTAGAGAGCAGTCATTCAGTCAGTCAGTAGATAGCAGTCATTCAGTCAGTCAGTAGCAGTCAGTCAGTCAGTAGATAGCAGTCAGTCAATAGAGAGGAGTCAGTCAGTCAGTCAGTAGAGAGCAGTCATTCAGTCAGTCAGTAGAGAGCAGTCAGTCAGTAGAGAGCAGTCAGTCAGTCAGTCAGTCAGTAGAGAGCAGTCAGTCAGTAGAGAGCAGTCAGTCAGTCAGTAGAGAGCAGACAGTCAGTCAGTCAGTCAGTAGAGAGCAGTCAGTCAGTCAGTCAGTCAGTAGAGAGCAGTCAGTCAGTAGAGAGCAGTCAGTCAGTCAGTCAGTAGAGAGCAGACAGTCAGTCAGTCAGTCAGTAGAGAGCAGACGAGCCAGGACCTGTTAATAGGATCAACATGATATCTAAACACAACCTGCCTGATGACGACATCACTGCTGCCTGAGTCCTTGCTCTTAAAGGCCCGGAGGCCAACTACACTGCAGCTGGTAGAGGAATGCCCCTACTGTGTGTGTGTGTGTGTGTGTCCTTAAAAACTGCAGCTGTCAGAGAAATGCGCCATTTATGACACACTCTCCTGGGCTGGTTTAACAGCACGGTGGGGACACCAGAGTGTGTCTGTGGAATGCCATCATAAACATTGCCACTTCTTCCAGCACTCTTGGTTGTCATGACATGGCTGGCATCACGTGTGTGTGTGTGTGTGTGTGTGTGTGTGTGTGTGTGTGTGTGTGTGTGTGTGTGTGTGTGTGTGTGTGTGTGTGTGTGTGTGTGTGTGTGTGTGTGTGTGTGTGTGTGTGTGTGTGTGTGTGTGTGTGTGTGTGTGTGTGTGTGTGTGTGTGTGTGTGTGTGTGTGTGTGAGTCTGTTTGTGAGGTCTTATCAACTAACACACAGCAGGATGTATTGGATGTCCATTGCAGAGATGGTGTAGATCAGGACTCTGTTCAAACACTTTAAAAAAAACTTCTATCGTCCTTTTCTTGAACTAGTCATTAATCTGTATGTGATTGGATAAGGAAAATCCTTTCAACCAATCCAATTACTTCAAGGAAAGGAGGAAGCAAATTTGGATTTCGGACGTATTGGAACAGGGTCCAGGTCAGTGTTTCCCAATTCCAGTCCTCGAGTACGCCCAACATCACATCATTTAGTTCTGGAGCAGGTGGTAAAACTCTGGTCCACTGTGGGCCAGCTGGTTTCCTTAAATTACTGCTGGAAGCAAATGTTACGTTGATGCTTCATCTAGTCAGACATATTCACTGACCCAATAGAATAGGTGGGAAGAATTGTCAAAACCAGCAGGACTGTAGCCCTCGAGCACTGGATTTACAGCCATACAGACATACAGACTTAAATCAGAATAGAGTCTTACACCAGATCAGAGTCTAGAACAGGGATCATCAACTAGATTCAGCCACCGGCCAATTTTTTCTTGAGTGGATTGTTGGGGTCCAGGACATAATTACAAATCATTTGTAGACTGCAAATGGATCGAAAGAAGCCCAAACAGAAATAATATTGGACAAAAACATAATAATTTCAAACCTTGCTTATATTTGTATACAATCACTTATCTTTATCATGTTTGACTACTATGGAACAGATTTCCTATATTAAAATCACTTGGAGGTGAATTGCTGGTGTTTTTACAGTCTTTTTTGTCCAACAATTAAAATATGTATACTTGGGGGGCCAAATAAAACCACCCACATGCCAAATTCCTGCCAGTTTGTTGAACCCTGATCTAGAGCCATAAATCAAAGTCCACAGCCTTAGAGCCTTAGGTCAGAGTCTAGAGCCTTAAGTCAGAGTCTGGAGGCTTAAGTCAGATTCTAGAACCTAAAGTGAGATTCTAGAGCCTAAAGTCAGCATCTAGAGTCTTAAGTCAGAGTCTAGAGCCTTAAGTCGGCATCTAAAGCCATATGTCAGATTCTAGAGCCTTAAAACTGAGTTTTGAGCCTTAAATCAGAGTCAAGGGATGGGGTGGGCGAGGATGGGATGGTACTAAGTTGGTTCAATCCTGGTGCTGCAGCTGACCCGTATCGACATCAGACCTTCCTCGGATCCGCTAGCCGGTGGAGTGCTGCGAGGCCCTGCCCAGCACACGGACAGGACCCTCCAACATACACGACTCCTGGACACGCCACGTAGTGCCCGCTCCTGCCACCGGGCCTGGGCACTGCCAGTCTGGGAGGTCAGGGGTTAGGATTAGAGGTTAGGAGATAGGGTTAAAGGGAATACCAGACTGCCACAGCATAGGTTAGCGCAGGAGACGGTGATTAGAAAAGACTGGAAGCTAGGAGGTGAGGGGTTAAGTTTCAGGACTCTTCAGGACCAATGAGCCAAAGGAGGGGTTTGGGTCTGGAGTTATGTAGGTAAGAAGGTTAAGAGTTATGGGGTTCAGGGTCAGAGGTAAGTTCAAACAGTTATGAGGGTTAGGGATTAGGACATGATAGGGTAGCGTAGGAGAGGCTTTAGGGGTTCTGGAGGGAAGAATGTTAGAGGTTATATAAGTTAGGGGTAAAGGGATGCAAGAGAGACAGGTCGGGGTTAAGGGTCAAAGGACAAAGGCCTAGACGTTTTAGGGATAGGGGTTCTGAATATATCATTAGTGGTAAGGGCAGTCCTCAATACTGGTCCTGGAGAGCAAGTGTGTTTTGCAGGCTTTTGTCCCAGCCCTGCATTAACACACCTGGTTCAACTACTAACGGCTGTGGTACAGTATATAGCCTGTCTATCTGCCATGTGCTGTTAATGGACCTCTATAATGGGCTA
>NC_060181.1:88025375-88070375 GCF_021184085.1 Oncorhynchus gorbuscha | reverse complement strand
TCTGTGTTGTTGTATGTGTCAAATTGCTATGCTTTATCTTGGCCAGGTCGCAGTTGTAAATGAGAAGTTGTTCTCAACAAGCCTACCTGGTTAAATAAAGGTGTTCTCAACTAGCCTACCTGGTTAAATAAAGGTGTTCTCAACAAGCCTACCTGGTTAAATAAAGGTGTTCTCAACAAGCCTACCTGGTTAAATAAAGGTGTTCTCAACAAGCCTACCTGGTTAAATAAAGGTGTTCTCAACAAGCCTACCTGGTTAAATAAAGGTGTTCTCAACAAGCCTACCTGGTTAAATAAAGGTGTTCTCAACTAGCCTACCTGGTTAAATAAAGGTGTTCTCAACTAGCCTACCTGGTTAAATAAAGGTGTTCTCAACAAGCCTACCTGGTTAAATAAAGGTGTTCTCAACTAGCCTACCTGGTTAAATAAAGGTGTTCTCAACTAGCCTACCTGGTTAAATAAAGGTGTTCTCAACTAGCCTACCTGGTTAAATAAAGGTGTTCTCAACAAGCCTACCTGGTTAAATAAAGGTGTTCTCAACTAGCCTACCTGGTTAAATAAAGGTGTACTCAACTAGCCTACCTGGTTAAATAAAGGTATTCTCAACTAGCCTACCTGGTTAAATAAAGGTGTTCTCAACTAGCCTACCTGGTTAAATAAAGGTGTTCTCAACAAGCCTACCTGGTTAAATAAAGGTGTTCTCAACTAGCCTACCTGGTTAAATAAAGGTGTTCTCAACTAGCCTACCTGGTTAAATAAAGGTGTTCTCAACTAGCCTACCTGGTTAAATAAAGATGTTCTCAACAAGCCTACCTGGTTAAATAAAGGTGTTCTCAACTAGCCTACCTGGTTAAATAAAGGTGTTCTCAACAAGCCTACCTGGTTAAATAAAGGTGTTCTCAACTAGCCTACCTGGTTAAATACAGGTGTTCTCAACACGCCTACCTGGTTAAATACAGGTGTTCTCAACTAGCCTACATGGTTAAATAAAGGTGTTCTCAACTAGCCTACCTGGTTAAATAAAGGTGTTCAAAAACTAGCCTACCTGGTTAAATACAGGTGTTCTCAACAAGCCTACCTGGTTAAATACAGGTGTTCTCAACTAGCCTACCTGGTTAAATAAAGGTGTTCTCAACTAGCCTACCTGGTTAAATAAAGGTGTTCTCAACTAGCCTACCTGGTTAAATAAACCTCTTGGAACTCTGGGGGCGGTATTTTATTATTGGATGAAAAACGTTCCCGTTTTAAGCACGATATTTTGTCACGAAAAGATGTTCGACTATGCATATAATTGACAGCTTTGGAAAGAAAACACTCTGATGTTTCTAAAACTGCAAAGATATTGTCTGTGAGTGCCACAGAACTGATGCTACAGGCGAAACCAAGATGAAATTTCAAACAGGAAGTGCCCCAGATTTTGAAGGCGCTGTGTTTCAATGACTCCTTATATGGCTGTGAAAGGGCCACGAATGAGCTTACACTTTCTGTCGTTTCCCCAAGGTGTCTGCGGCATTGTGACGTATTTGTAGGCATATCATTGGAAGATTGACCATAAGAGGTGGTCGCTTGGTGTCCTCCGTCGCAATTATTGCGTAATCTCCAGCTGCAGTACTTTTCCGTTTGCTACAGAGGAGAAACCCAACTGCCACGAATGATATATCATCGAATAGATATGTGAAAAACACCTTGAGGATTGATTCTAAACAACGTTTGCCATGATTCTGTCGATATTATGGAGTTAATTGTGAAAAAAGTTTGGCCTTGTAATGACTGAATTTTCTGGGTTTTTTCTTAGCCAAACATGATGAACAAAACGGAGCGATTTCTCTGACACAAATAATATTTTTGGAAAAAATGGACATTTGCTATCTAACTGAGAGTTTCCTCATTGAAAACATCTGAAGTTCTTCAAAGGTAAATGATTTTATTTGAATGCTTTTCTTGTTTTTGTGAAAATGTTGCCTGTTGAATGCTAGGCTTAATGCTATGCTAGCTATCAATACTCTTACACAAATGCTTGTGTAGCTATGGTTGAAAAGCATATTTTGAAAATCTGAGATGACAGTGTTGTTAACAAAAGGCTAAGCTTGTGAGTGAATATATTTCTTTCATTTCATTTGCGATTTTCATGACTAGTTAACGTTGCGTTATGGTAATGTGCTTGAGGCTATGATTACGCTCCCGGATACGGGATTGCTCATCGCAAGAAGTTAAATAAAGGTGAAAAAAAAAATAATAATAATATGTACATGTAGGTAGGGGTAAATGCATAGATAATAAACAGGTTAGTTGAGGTAATTGAGGTCATATGTACATGTAGGTAGGGGTAAAGTGATTATGCATAGATAATAAACAGGTAATTGAGGTCATATGTACATGTAGGTAGAGGTTAAGTGATTATGCATAGATAATAAACAGGTAATTGAGGTCATATGTACATGTAGGTAGGGGTAAAGTGACTAGGCATAGATAATAAACAGGTAATTGAGGTCATATGTACATGTAGGTAGGGGTAAAGTGACTAGGCATAGATAATAAACAGAGAGTAGCAGCAGTGTAAAAAAAGGGGGTCAATGCAAATATTCCAGTGACCATTTGATTGTCTGTTCAGCAGTCTTATGGGTTGGGGGTAGAAGCTGTTAAAGAGACTTTTGGACCTAGACTTGGCGCTCCGGGAACAGCTTGCCGTGCGGTAGCAGAGAGAAAAGTCTATGAATAGGAAGGCTGAAGTCTTCTCTGACACGTGTGTGTGTGTGTTTCCCACAGGTTATCCTGTCTCTGGGACAGAATCTGCTCCCTCCTTCCGAAAATAAACACACACACACACACACACACACACACACACATACACATACACACACACACACACGGAAACGCTGGGTGTAGACCAGCACTCTGGGGGCACACAGGGGAGGGGGACACACAGGGGAGGGCTATTTTTAGCAGAGGAAAAGTGTTCTCTGAGGGGAGAACTACAAACAGAGACATAGGCTTGTAGCTGACATTCTGGCTGTCAACCAGCTGTGTCAACTTAAACCCATCCGCCACACTGTCTCACTAACAACATACAGTCTGGATACAGATAACTCACTGTCTCACTAACAACATACAGTCTGGATACAGATAACTCACTGTCTCACTAACAACATACAGTCTGGATACAGATAACTCACTGTCTCACTAACAACATACAGTCTGGATACAGATAACTCACTGTCTCACTAACAACATACAGTCTGGATACAGATAACTCACTGTCTCACTAACAACATACAGTCTGGATACAGATAACTCACTGTCTCACTAACAACATACAGTCTGGATACAGATAACTCACTGTCTCACTAACTAACACAGCCTGGGTACAGATAACTCACTGTCTCACTAACTAACACAGCCTGGATACAGATAACTCACTGTCTCACTAACTAACACAGCCTGGATACAGATAACTCACTGTCTCACTAACAACATACAGTCTGGATACAGATAACTCACTGTCTCACTAACAACATACAGTCTGGATACAGATAACTCACTGTCTCACTAACTAACACAGACTGGATACAGATAACTCACTGTCTCACTAACTAACACAGCCTGGATACAGATAACTCACTGTCTCACTAACTAACACAGTCTGGATACAGATAACTCACTGTCTCACTAACTAACACAGCCTGGATACAGATAACTCACTGTCTCACTAACTAACATACAGCCTGGATACAGATAACTCACTGTCTCACTAACTAACACAGCCTGGATACAGATAACTCACTGTCTCACTAACTAACACAGCCTGGATACAGATAACTCACTGTCTCACTAACAACATACAGACTGGATACAGATAACTCACTGTCTCACTAACTAACACAGCCTGGATACAGATAACTCACTGTCTCACTAACTAACACAGCCTGGATACAGATAACTCACTGTCTCACTAACTAACACAGCCTGGATACAGATAACTCACTGTCTCACTAACTAACACAGCCTGGATACAGATAACTCACTGTCTCACTAACTAACACAGTCTGGATACAGATAACTCACTGTCTCACTAACTAACACAGCCTGGATACAGATAACTCACTGTCTCACTAACAACATACAGACTGGATACAGATAACTCACTGTCTCACTAACAACATACAGACTGGATACAGATAACTCACTGTCTCACTAACAACACACAGACTGGATACAGATAACTCACTGTCTCACTAACTAACACAGCCTGGATACAGATAATAACATGTGCTCGCTACCGCTAACTGTATATTTTGTAGAGGATACCACTTTCAATGGAAAGGGAATACACCAGTGATGTAAAGTACTTAAGTATAAGTAGGCACAGCCTACTGCCTTCAGCACATTGCAAAGTGGCGTGTGACACGCTGACGAAGATACTGCAGCAGCAGCTCTCACGCTGATGAAGCCTGCCTTCTGATGGGTGTTTGAGATGCTGCAGCAGCAGCTCTCACGCTGATGAAGCCTGCCTTCTGATGGTTGTTTGAGATGCTGCAGCAGCAGCTCTCACACTGATGAAGCCTGCCTTCTGATGGTTGTTTAAGATGCTGCAGCAGCAGCTCTCACGCTGTCTGACAGATTTTAAAGTATTACTTAAGTAGTTTTTTTTGGTATCTGTACTTGACTTTACTATTTATATATTTTTTTACTTTTACTTTTACTCCACTACATTTTGGGGGGTCCCGAGTGGCGCAGTGGTCTAAGGCACTGCATCTCAGTACTAGAGGCGTCACTACAGACCCTGGTTTGATTCCAGGCTCTATCACAACCGGCTGTGATTGGGAGTCCGGGCTAGGGTTTGGCTGGGGTAGGCCATCATTGTAAGTATGATTTTGTTCTCAACTGACTTGCCTCGTTAAATAGAGGTTAAAAAAACACACAAAAAAACATTCCTAAAGAAAATAATGTACTTTTTACTCAGTACATTTTCCCTGACACCCAAAAGTATGTTACATTTCAAACGCTTGAAGGACAGCAAAATGGTTCAATTCACACCCTTATCAAGAAAACAGCCCTGGTTATCTCTACTGCCTCTGATCTGGTGGACTCACTAAACAGAACACATCCCTGGTTATCTCTACTGCCTCTGATCTGGTGGACTCACTAAACAGAACACATCCCTGGTTATCTCTATTGCCTCTGGTCTGGTGGACTCACTAAACAGAAAACATCCCTGGTTATCTCTACTGCCTCTGATCTGGTGGACTCACTAAACAGAGAACATCCCTGGTTATTTCTACTGCTTCTGATCTGGAGGACTCACTAAACAGAAAACATCCCTGGTTATCTCTACTGCCTCTGATCTGGTGGACTCACTAAACAGAAAACATCCCTGGTTATCTCTACTGCCTCTGGTCTGGTGGACCCACTAAACAGAAAACATCCCTGGTTATCTCTACTGCCTCTGATCTGGAGGACTCACTAAACAGAAAACATCCCTGGTTATCTCTACTGCCTCTGATCTGGAGGACTCACTAAACAGAGAACATCCCTGGTTATTTCTACTGCTTCTGGTCTGGTGGACTCACTAAACAGAAAACATCCCTGGTTATCTCTACTGCCTCTGATCTGGTGGACCCACTAAACGGAAAACATCCCTGGTTATCTCTACTGCCTCTGATCTGGAGGACTCACTAAACAGAACACATCCCTGGTTATCTCTACTGCCTCTGATCTGGTGGACTCACTAAACAGAAAACATCCCTGGTTATCTCTACTGCCTCTGATCTGGTGGACTCACTAAACAGAGAACATCCCTGGTTATCTCTACTGCCTCTGGTCTGGTGGACTCACTAAACAGAAATCATCCCTGGTTATCTCTACTGCCTCTGATCTGGTGGACCCACTAAACAGAAAACATCCCTGGTTATCTCTACTGCCTCTGATCTGGAGGACTCACTAAACAGAGAACATCCCTGGTTATCTCTACTGCCTCTGATCTGGAGGACTCACTAAACAGAGAACATCCCTGGTTATCTCTACTGCTTCTGATCTGGTGGACTCACTAAACAGAGAACATCCCTGGTTATCTCTACTGCTTCTGATCTGGTGGACTCACTAAACAGAGAACATCCCTGGTTATTTCTACTGCTTCTGATCTGGAGGACTCACTAAACAGAAAACATCCCTGGTTATCTCTACTGCCTCAGATCTGGTGGACTCACTAAACAGAAAACATCCCTGGTTATCTCTACTGCCTCTGATCTGGTGGACTCACTAAACAGAAAACATCCCTGGTTATCTCTACTGCCTCTGATCTGGTGGACTCACTAAACAGAAAACATCCCTGGTTATCTCTACTGCCTCTGATCTGGTGGACTCACTAAACAGAACACATCCCTGGTTATCTCTACTGCCTCTGATCTGGTGGACTCACTAAACAAAACACATCCCTGGTTATCTCTACTGCCTCTGATCTGGTGGACTCACTAAACAGAACACATCCCTGGTTATCTCTACTGCCTCTGATCTGGTGGACTCACTAAACAGAAAACATCCCTGGTTATCTCTACTGCCTCTGATCTGGAGGACTCACTAAACAGAGAACATCCCTGGTTATCTCTACTGCCTCTGATCTGGTGGACTCACTAAACAGAAAACATCCCTGGTTATCTCCTGAGCATCATTTGGTAGACGTCATTTCCGGTCACAACTTGCAGGCTTGTTTTCAAATTGCTGTGCGTTTTGTTGCCAACCTATTTTGCTACCTGACAACTTTACGGGTTTCACTTTTTAATTACCGTTCATATATTTATTTTTTCCTCGACTTTTTCACTCCGGACGCTTTATCTGGACACGATTCGTCAGGACCTCCAACAGCCGAAGCTAAGTAGTAACATTAACATGATGCCTTCTAATTGCAGCCGCTGTGCTCGCCTTACGGCGAGGATAGCTGTACTGCAAGCCCAGCTTCAGACGCAATCGTTAGGCAAGGGTAATTTCAGTGTAGGAAAGGATGAAACAGCGTCTGTGCCACCAGTAAGTACAGATAGTAGTATAAATCCCCTGGCACAGTCCCCGCAGCCGGACAACTTTCTCACGGTTTCTGGAAGGAAATGCTGTAGGAACGCTCAACCGGTGTCGCTCATTCAGCAGACAGAAACTTTCAACCGGTTCTCCCCATTAAGCAGCGGGTCGGTGTCAGAGGCCGAGTCTTCTCTGGTCTCTACTCCTCCCGTTACGGGGTCTGAGACGCCGAAGCTTCCCACCATTAGCTCTGACAAATTGAAAACTCTAGTCATTGGCGACTCCATTACCCGCAGTATTAGACTTAAAGCGAATCATCCAGCGATCATACACTGTTTACCCGGGGGCAGGGCTACCGACGTTAAGGCTAATCTGAAGATGGTGCTGGCTAAAGCTAAAACTGGTGAGTGTAGAGAGTATAGAGATATTGTTATCCACGTCGGCACCAACGATGTTAGGATGAAACAGTCAGAGATCACCAAGCGCAACATAGCTTCTGCGTGCATATCAGCTAGAAAGATGTGTCGGCATCGAGTAATTGTCTCTGGCCCCCTCCCAGTTAGGGGAGTGATGAGCTCTACAGCAGAGTCTCACAACTCAATCGCTGGTTGAAAACTGTTTTCTGCCCCTCCCAAAAGATAGAATTTGTAGATAATTGGCCCTCTTTCTGGGACTCGCCCACAAACAGGACCAAGCCTGACCTGCTGAGGAGTGACGGACTCCATCCTAGCTGGAGGGGTGCTCTCATCTTATCTGCCAACATAGACAGGGCTCTAACTCCTCTAGCTCCACAATGAAATAGGGTGCAGGCCAGGCAGCAGGCTATTAGCCAGCCTGCCAGCATAGTGGAGTCTGCCACTAGCATAGTTAGTGTAGTCAGCTCAGCTATCACCATTGAGACCGTGTCTGTGCCTCGACCTGGGTTGGGCAAAACTAAACATGGCGGTGTTCGCCTTAGCAATCTCACTAGGATAAAGACCACCTCCATTCCTGTCATTACTGAAAGAGATCATGATACCTCACATCTCAAAATAGGGCTACTTAATGTTAGATCCCTTACTTCAAAGGCAATTATAGTCAATGAACTAATCACTGATCATAATCTTGATGTGATTGGCCTGACTGAAACATGGCTTAAGCCTGATGAATTTACTGTGTTAAATGAGGCCTCACCTCCTGGCTACACTAGTGACCATATCCCCGTGCATCCCGCAAAGGCGGAGGTGTTGCTAACATTTACGATAGCAAATTTCAATTTACAAAAAAAAAAAATGACGTTTTCGTCTTTTGAGCTTCTAGTCATGAAATCTATGCAGCCTACTCAATCACTTTTTATAGCTACTGTTTACAGGCCTCCTGGGCCATATACAGCGTTTCTCACTGAGTTCCCTGAATTCCTATCAGACCTTGTAGTCATTGCAGATAATATTCTAATCTTTGGTGACTTTAATATTCACATGGAAAAGTCCACAGACCCACTCCAAAAGGCTTTTGGAGCCATCATCGACTCAGTGGGTTTTGTCCAACATGTCTCTGGACCCACTCACTCTCACAGTCATACGCTGGACCTAGTTTTGTCCCATGGAATAAATGTTGTGGATCTTAATGTTTTTCCTCATAATCCTGGACTATCAGACCACCATTTTATTACGTTTGCAATTGCAACAAATAATCTGCTCAGACCCCAACCAAGGAACATCAAAAGTCGTGCTATAAATTCACAGACAACACAAAGATTCCTTGATGCCCTTCCAGACTCCCTCTGCCTACCCAAGGACGCCAGAGGACAAAAATCCGTTAACCACCTAACTGAGGATCTCAATTTAACCTTGCGCAATACCCTAGATGCAGTTGCACCCCTAAAAACTAAAAAAATGTCTCATAAGAAACTAGCTCCATGGTACACAGAAAATACCCGAGCTCTGAAGCAAGCTTCCAGAAAATTGGAACGGAAATGGCGCCACACCAAACTGGAAGTCTTCCGACTAGCTTGGAAGGATGGTACCGTGCAGTACCGAAGAGCCCTTACTGCTGCTCGATCGTCCTATTTTTCTAACTTAATTGAGGAAAATAAGAACAATCCGAAATTCCTTTTTGATACTGTGGCAAAGCTAACTAAAAAGCAGCATTCCCCAAGAGAGGATGACTTGCACTTTAGCAGTGATAAATTCATGAACTTCTTTGAGGAAAAGATTATGATTATTAGAAAGCAAATTACGGACTCCTCTTTAAACCTGCGTATTCCTCCAAACCTCAGTTGTCCTGAGTCTGCACAACTCTGCCAGGACCTAGGATCAAGAGAGACTCTCAAGTGTTTTAGTACTATATCTCTTGACACAATGATGAAAATAATCATGGCCTCTAAACCTTCAAGCTGTATACTGGACCCTATTCCAACTAAACTACTGAAAGAGCTGCTTCCTGTGCTTGGCCCTCCTATGTTGAACATAATAAACGGCTCTCTATCCACTGGATGTGTACCAAACTCACTAAAAGTGGCAGTAATAAAGCCTCTCTTGAAAAAGCCAAACCTTGACCCAGAAAATATAAAAAACTATCGGCCTATATCGAATCTTCCATTCCTCTCAAAGATTTTAGAGAAGGCTGTTGCGCAGCAACTCACTGCCTTCCTGAAGACAAACAATGTATACGAAATGCTTCAGTCTGGTTTTAGACCCCATCATAGCACTGAGACGGCACTTGTGAAGGTGGTAAATGACATTTTGATGGCATCGGACCGAGGCTCTGCATCTGTCCTCGTGCTCCTAGACCTTAGTGCTGCTTTTGATACCATCGATCACCACATTCTTTTGGAGAGATTGGAAACCCAAATTGGTCTACACGGACATGTTCTGGCCTGGTTTAGGTCTTATCTGTCGGAAAGATATCAGTTTGTCTCTGTGAATGGTTTGTCCTCTGACAAATCAACTGTACATTTCGGTGTTCCTCAAGGTTCTGTTTTAGGACCACTATTGTTTTCACTATATATTTTACCTCTTGGGGATGTTATTCGAAAACATAATGTAAACTTTCACTGCTATGCGGATGACACACAGCTGTACATTTCAATGAAACATGGTGAAGCACCAAAATTGCCCTCGCTAGAAGCATGTGTTTCAGACATAAGGAAGTGGATGGCTGCAAACTTTCTACTATTAAACTCGGACAAAACAGAGATGCTTGTTCTAGGTCCCAAGAAACAAAGAGATCTTCTGTTGAATCTGACAATTAATCTTAATGGTTGTACAGTCGTCTCAAATAAAACTGTGAAGGACCTCGGCGTTACTCTGGACCCTGATCTCTCTTTTGAAGAACATATCAAGACCATTTCGAGGACAGCTTTTTCCATCTACGTAACATTGCAAAAATCAGAAACTTTCTGTCCAAAAATGATGCAGAAAAATTAATCCATGCTTTTGTCACTTCTAGGTTAGACTACTGCAATGCTCTATTTTCCGGCTACCCGGATAAAGCACTAAATAAACTTCAGTTAGTGCTAAATACGGCTGCTAGAATCCTGACTAGAACCAAAAAATTTGATCATATTACTCCAGTGCTAGCCTCTCTACACTGGCTTCCTGTCAAAGCAAGGGCTGATTTCAAGGTTTTACTGCTAACCTACAAAGCATTACATGGGCTTGCTCCTACCTACCTCTCTGATTTGGTCCTGCCGTACATACCTATACGTACGCTACGGTCACAAGACGCAGGCCTCCTAATTGTCCCTAGAATTTCTAAGCAAACAGCTGGAGGCAGGGCTTTCTCCTATAGAGCTCCATTTTTATGGAACGGTCTGCCTACCCATGTCAGAGACGCAAACTCGGTCTCAACCTTTAAGTCTTTACTGAAGACTCATCTCTTCAGTGGGTCATATGATTGAGTGTAGTCTGGCCCAGGAGTGGGAAGGTGAACGGAAAGGCTCTGGAGCAACGAACCGCCCTTGCTGTCTCTGCCTGGCCGGTTCCCCTTTTTCCACTGGGATTCTCTGCCTCTAACCCTGTTACGGGGCTGAGTCACTGGCTTGCTGGGGCTCTCTCGTGCCGTCCCTGGGGGGGATGCGTCACCTGGGTGGGTTGATTCACTGTTGTGGTCGGCCTGTCTGGGTTCCCCCCACCCCTTGGGTTGTACCGTGTCGGAGATCTTTGTGGGCTATACTCGGCCTTGTCTCAGGATGGTAAGTTGGTGGTTGAAGATTTCCCTCTAGTGGTGTGGGGGCTGTGCTTTGGCAAAGTGGGTGGGGTTATATCCTTCCTGTTTGGCCCTGTCCGGGGTGTCCTCGGATGGGGCCACAGTGTCTCCTGACCCCTCCTGTCTCAGCCTCCAGTATTTATGCTGCAGTAGTTTATGTGTCGGGGGCTAGGGTCAGTTTGTTTATCTGGAGTACTTCTCCTGTCCTATTCGGTGTCCTGTGTAAATCTAAGTGTGCGTTCTCTAATTCTCTCCTTCTCTCTTTCTTTCTCTCTCTCGGAGGACCTGAGCCCTAGAACCATGCCCCAGGACTACCTGACATGATGACTCCTTGCTGTCCCCAGTCCACCTGGCCATGCTGCTGCTCCAGTTTCAACTGGCCTGGGCCCTAGGACCATGTCCCAGGACTACCTGACATGAGGACTCCTTGCTGTCCCCAGTCCACCTGGCCATGCTCCTGCTCCAGTTTCAACTGTTCTGCCTTACTATTATTCAACCATGCTGGTCATTTATGAACATTTGAACATCTTGGCCACGTTCTGTTATAATCTCCACCCGGCACAGCCAGAAGAGGACTGGCCACCCCACATATGCTCTCTCTAATTCTCTCTTTCTTTCTCTCTCTCGGAGGACCTGAGCCCTAGGACCGTGCCCCAGGACTACCTGACATGATGGCTCCTTGCTGTCCCCAGTCCATCTGACTGTGCTGCTGCTCCAGTTTCAACTGTTCTGCCTTATTATTATTTGACCATGCTGGTCATTTATGAACATTTGAACATCTTGGTCATGTTCTGTTATAATCTCTACCCGGCACAGCCAGAAGAGGACTGGCCACCCCACATAGCCCGGTTCCTCTCTAGGTTTCTTCCTAGGTTTTGGCCTTTCTAGGGAGTTTTTCCTAGCCACCGTGCTTTTACACCTGCATTGTTTGCTGTTTGGGGTTTTAGGCTGGGTTTCTGTACAGCACTTTGAGATATCAGCTGATGTACGAAGGGCTATATAAATAAATTTGATTTGATTTGATTTGATCTCTACTGCCTCTGATCTGGTGGACTCACTAAACAGAAAACATCCCTGGTTATCTCTACTGCCTCTGATCTGGAGGACTCACTAAACAGAGAACATCCCTGGTCATCCCTACTGTCTCTGATCTGGTGGACTCACTAAACAGAAAACATCCCTGGTTATCTCTACTGCCTCTGATCTGGTGGACTCACTAAACAGAGAACATCCCTGGTCATCCCTACTGTCTCTGATCTGGTGGACTCACTAAATGCAAATGCTTTGTTTGTAAATTATGTCTGAGTGTTGGAGTGTGCCTCTGGCCATCTGTAGAAATAAATAAATAATGATAATTGTGTTTTACTTAATTAAGGAATGTGAAATAATTTATAGTTCTACGTTTTACTTTTGATAAATAAGGATATTTTAACTATTACATTTACTTTGATATTTAAATATATTTAAAACCATATAGTTTTAGACTTTTACTCAAGTCGAATTTTACTGGGTGACTTTTTTTTATTTTTTTTACTTGAGTCATTTTCTATTAAGGTATGTTTTATTTTACTCTAGAATGACAATTGGAATACACCAGGCCACTCTGCGGACATTGGCGATGTGACCAGAGTTGAGAAAAGTTCAACCTAATGCAAATATAGCTAAAACAACTATTGAAAATGAAACTGGCTGCCAGATAAATCACCTTTATGGTTAAAGATAGGGCTGGGTTCGGTGAATCAGATCCTAGATATATGTTTAAGGGCAGCTTCTACGTCTGCCCTATGCAGAGAGGCCCCAAGCCAAACACTGGCCACTTGGCTTGACTGTTTACATGCTTCAAATGTTAATTCCTCCTTTTACGTAGCATCGTTTAAAGCCTAAATACCTCAACTGGATTAAGGTGAAATACCGCATTACGGACTACCCTATAAGGCAAACGCTGCTCGCCTGTGACGCCTATCAAAGATCCAGTGCGTAAGGATTTAATAGCAAGGGACACACACGGCTTATGAAGTCATAGCCTTGTTATAGACTCTGTAGGGGAGGTAAGTAGCTGGGTCTACACTCGACACATCTTTTGACAATGGGACTGGGGTAGGTAGGTTGGCTTTAGCTGAATTTACAACACACACATATACACAGACACACACGTATACACACACACACGGCAGGAGTGTTTCTCCTCTCATAAGGCGCTCCTGTCACTCATCTAAAGGTCAGAGCTGCTCTACACAGATGAGTACACTGTCCAATGAGCAGGCTGCACGGCTAATCCAATCAGAGATTTCTGAACACAGGGTTGACTTAGAGACATCATGAGGGCCGCATAAATGAGAGAGAGGGTGGGAGCAAGAGTGCAAAACTACCAGTACTGGGAGTAAGAGTGTAAAACTACCAGTACTGGGAGTAAGAGTGTAAAACTACCAGTACTGGGAGTAAGAGTGTAAAACTACCAGTACTGGGAGCAAGAGTGCAAAACTACCAGTACTGGGAGTAAGAGTGTAAAACTACCAGTACTGGGAGTAAGAGTGTAAAACTACCAGTACTGGGAGTAAGAGTGTAAAACTACCAGTACTGGGAGTAAGAGTGTAAAACTACCAGTACTGGGAGTAAGAGTGTAAAACTACCAGTACTGGGAGTAAGAGTGTAAAACTACCAGTACTGGGAGTAAGAGTGCAAAACTACCAGTACTGGGAGTAAGAGTGTAAAACTACCAGTACTGGGAGTAAGAGTGTAAAACTACCAGTACTGGGAGTAAGAGTGCAAAACTACCAGTACTGGGAGTAAGAGTGTAAAACTACCAGTACTGGGAGTAAGAGTGTAAAACTATCAGTACTGGGAGTAAGAGTGCAAAACTACCAGTACTGGGAGTAAGAGTGCAAAACTACCAGTACTGGGAGTAAGAGTGTAAAACTACCAGCAGCAAGTACAAGGACTAAAAGTCCCAAAACTACATTACCAGAAATATTGGACACTGCTAAAACAAGTTGGCAGATCAGCTTCTACAGCTTCTTCTATGAAGAAAAGAGGCCAGAGTGGAGATGGTGAAGAAGAGCAAGACTGCTACAAAAGTCCCTTGTGCCTGATTATGAGACTTCTCAAGTTCCAAGTAAAACTTTTTTTTGTGAAGCATGAAAAAAAGTAGCTTTGCTCTAGTTTTCTGCTCTATATTCTAGTTTGTCCCTCCTTGGCCCCCGTAGTTCATCTCCTTGTCCCCACCTCCTTCCTGTGGCCAACTGGGCCAGAAGTAATCTATTATTAGCCTGTTCCTCTGCCACACACACACACACACATTAACACACACATACACATGCATACTTACACTCACTTACACACAAACGTACACACACTTAAACACAAACGTACACACACTTACACACAAACGTACACACACACACACACACACACACACACACACACACACACACACACACACACACACACACACACACACACACACACACACACACACACACACACACACACACACACACACACACACACACACACACACACACACGCGCACATTCCCCTGTTACACTGAGGGCAGGCCTGCCAGACTGAACTGAACAACCTTACCACCAAGTAATGTACACCCACACACACCTCTCCCTGGCCTGAATATTGAAGCACACACACATACAATGGACAAAGGCTGAGCTCCAATGAGTCCAGCAGCTGTGTTGCGGGGATAAGAGTGGAGAAAGCAGGAGTTCCCTGAAAGGAAAATTGAAGAGTACAGGCCTGCATCCTGCCCCTGAGGATATCCAGCTTCTAGTCAAGCTACTATACTGCAACAGTTAGGACATACACCTCCTAACACCATATCCCCTAGCCTGCTACAGTTAGGACATACACCTCCTAACACCATATCCCCTAGCCTGCTACAGTTAGGACATACACCTCCTAACACCATATCCCCTAGCCTGCTACAGTTAGGACATACACCTCCTAACACCATATCCCCTAGCCTGCTACAGTTAGGACATACACCTCCTAACACCATATCCCTAGCCTGCTACAGTTAGGACATACACCTCCTAACACCATATCCCCTAGCTTGCTACAGTTAGGACATACACCTCCTAACACCATATCCCCTAGCCTGCTACAGTTAGGACATACACCTCCTAACACCATATCCCCTATCCCCTAGCCTGCTACAGTTAGGACATACACCTCTTAACACCATATCCCCTAGCCTGCTACAGTTAGGACATACACCTCCTAACACCATATTCCCTGTACTGCTACAGTTAGGACATACACCTCCTAACACCATATCCCCTATCCCCTAGCCTGCTACAGTTAGGACATACACCTCCTAACACCATATCCCCTATCCCCTAGCATGCTACAGTTAGGACATACACCTCCTAACACCTATTCCCTGTACTGCAACAGTTAGGACATACACCTAACACCATAAGCCTGCACAGTTAGGACATATCTAACACCATATCCCCTAGCCTGCTACAGTTAGGACATACACCTCCTAACACCATATATGCTACAGTTAGGACATACACCTCCTAACACCATATCCCCTAGCCTGCTACAGTTAGGACATACACCTCCTAACACCATATCCCCTAGCCTGCTACAGTTAGGACATACACCTCCTAACACCATATCCCCTAGCTTGCTACAGTTAGGACATACACCTCCTAACACCATATCCCCTATCCCCTACAGTTAGGACATACACCTCCTAACACCATATCCCCTAGCCTGCTACAGTTAGGACATACACCTCCTAACACCATATCCCCTATCCCCTAGCCTGCTACAGTTAGGACATACACCTCTTAACACCATATCCCCTAGCCTGCTACAGTTAGGACATACACCTCCTAACACCATATTCCCTGTACTGCTACAGTTAGGACATACACCTCCTAACACCATATCCCCTATCCCCTAGCCTGCTACAGTTAGGACATACACCTCCTAACACCATATCCCCTATCCCCTAGCATGCTACAGTTAGGACATACACCTCCTAACACCTATTCCCTGTACTGCTACAGTTAGGACATACACCTCCTAACACCATATCCCCTATCCCCTAGCCTGCTACAGTTAGGACATACACCTCCTAACACCATATCCCCTATCCCCTAGCCTGCTACAGTTAGGACATACACCTCCTAACACCATATCCCCTATCCCCTAGCCTGCTACAGTTAGGACATACACCTCCTAACACCATATCCCCTATCCCCTAGCCTGCTACAGTTAGGACATACACCTCCTAACACCATATCCCCTATCCCCTAGCCTGCTACAGTTAGGACATACACCTCCTAACACCATATCCCCTATCCCCTAGCCTGCTACAGTTAGGACATACACCTCCTAACACCATATCCCCTATCCCCTAGCCTGCTACAGTTAGGACATACACCTCCTAACACCATATCCCCTATCCCCTAGCCTGCTACAGTTAGGACATACACCTCCTAACACCATATCCCCTATCCCCTAGCCTGCTACAGTTAGGACATACACCTCCTAACACCATATCCCCTGTACTGCTACAGTTAGGACATACACCTCCTAACACCAGACATATCCCCTATTTCTTAGCCTGCTACAGGAACATCTCTGGAGAGACCTGAAAATAGCTGTGCAGCAACACTCCACACCCAACCTGACAGAACTTGAGACTATCTGCAAAAGAAGAATGGAAGAAACTCCCCAAATTCAGGTGTGCCAAACTTGTAGCGTCATACCCAAGAACACTCAAATCTGTAATCGCTGGCAGAGGTGATTCAACAAAGTACTGTTTAAAGGGTGAATACTTGTAAATGTGACATTTTCGATTTTCGGGTGGGGGGTTCTTATAAAGTATCTAAGATATATTTTTAAAAAACAGTGTTTCTTTGTCATTATGGCGTATTGTCATGTCATTATGGCGTATTGTGATGTCATTATGGCGTATTGTGATGTCATTATGGCGTATTGTGATGTCATTATGGTGTATTGTGATGTCATTACGGGGTATTGTGATGTCATTATGGGGTATTGTGATGTCATTATGGGGTATTGTGTCTAGACTGATGAGGGAAAAAAACAATTTAATCAATTTTAGAATAAGGCTGTAATCTAACAAATTGTGGAAAAAGTCAAGGGGTCTGAATACTTTCCGAAGGCCCTGTATCTCTGCTTCTAACCTACCAGAATCAAAAGTCAAGGGGAAAACTTCCTGATTCTGTCCAATTGGAGTGCAGAGCCACATACATACAGTGCCTTTTGCCACATTTCAGGCTTCAAACATAAAGATATAAAACTGTATTTTTTTGTGAAGAATCAACAACAAGTGGGACACAATCATGACGTGGAACGACATTTATTGGATATTTCAAACTTTTTTAACAAATCAAAAACAGAAAAATTGGGCGTGCAAAATTATTGGCACTGTATCACTGCTTCTTCCCTATCAGAGCTCAGGTCCACAGGGTATGTCTCTTCTGCCTGCCACACACTCTTGGCCTAGCGGAGAGGAGAGGCCAAAGACATTCTGGCCAGCACAGCCAATCACCTTTAATCAGGGATAAGGAGCCTAGAGGAGGGTCTGGACAGAGATCAGAGATAACATTCACACACACTCACACACAAAAAAATACACGACAAGAGACTTTTCGGAATCTAATGGGCTGTAGAAGCCACTACATGTCCATGCTAGAAAGGACATTATCATGTGGTAGTGCTTGGTCTAGGGAGGGATCCATTTAGGACTCTAGTACAATAGTCAAGTTGGAAGGACAGGCAGTGACTTAGGGAGATTAATGCATTTTTTCAGGTTCAGAAAACTGGTCACTGAGCTTTGTAGCTCATCTCCAAATACACAGTAAACTCCAATTGCTCCATTCATAAGAAGGCAAATAGTTGTTTTCGAGCCGACCAGAGTCTGATGAGACAGTTTTACTGATGGCCAGAGCTATTGTTTGTATGTCTTTGTAGCGATACATGTTTCTGCTTTAAGCCTGCCAGACGTAGCCTGTCAAAGCCAGACGTAGCCTGTCATAGCCAGACGTAGCCTGTCATAGCCAGACGTAGCCTGTAAAAGCCTGACGTAGCCTGTAAAAGCCTGACGTAGCCTGTAATAGCCAGACGTAGCCTGTCATAGCCAGACGCAGCCTGTCATAGCCAGACGTAGCCTGTAAAAGCCAGACGTAGCCTTTCAAAGCCAGACGCAGCCTGTAAAGCCAGACGCAGCCTGTAAAGCCAGACGTAGCCTGTAAAAGCCAGACGTAGCCTGTCATAGCCAGACGTAGCCTGTAAAAGCCAGACGTAGCCTGTCAAAGCCAGACGCAGCCTGTAAAGCCAGACGCAGCCTGTAAAGCCAGACGTAGCCTGTAAAATCCTGACGTAGCCTGTCATAGCCAGACGTAGCCTGTCATAGCCAGACGTAGCCTGTTATAACCAGACGTAGCCTGTAAAAGCCTGACGTAGCCTGTAAAAGCCAGATGTAGCCTGTCATAGCCAGACGTAGCCTGTCATAGCCAGACGTAGCCTGTAAAAGCCAAACGTAGCCTGTAAAAGCCAGACGTAGCCTGTTATAACCAGACGTAGCCTGTAAAAGCCTGACGTAGCCTGTAATAGCCAGACGTAGCCTGTCATGGCCAGACGTAGCCTGTCATAGCCAGACGTAGCCTGTCAGATGTAGCCCCCCCCACAACAATACTCTAGATATAACATTTAAAAAACTTAGACTGAGGCCTTTGAGGGTGGTGGGGATCACACCTTGTTGTTGTTAATTGTTGTTG
Source organism: Oncorhynchus gorbuscha (assembly GCF_021184085.1). Taxonomy (NCBI): domain Eukaryota; kingdom Metazoa; phylum Chordata; class Actinopteri; order Salmoniformes; family Salmonidae; genus Oncorhynchus; species Oncorhynchus gorbuscha. The sequence goes on along the minus strand of NC_060181.1, from coordinate 88,051,408 downwards.
CTAATTTCCCGGTCTCTAACGACACTGTGTCATTGGGTGTGAAGGAACACCAAACAGAACAGAACACAGCTTTAAAATGACCTCCATCCAGGGGAGGGTGCTGGAGGAGGGAGGGAGAGAGGAGAAGACTGGGGCAAAAATGACAAAACCAAACCTAGCAAGGAGCTGCACAAAGGAAGGAGAGAGAAGGTGAAGGGGAGGACAGACGCAGTAACAATCAAAACATTCTTCGTAAAAGACGGTTTTGTCCTGTCTCCACAATAGACCTCTCTTATCACCCACCAAGGATGACAAGGTAATGAACGTGACTAGTGGTCAGTGTCACTGAGGACCAGACTGATTCCTCTACTCTCTCTCTCTCTCTCTCTCTCTCTCTCTCTCTCTCTCTCTCTCTCTCTCTCTCTCTCTCTCTCTCTCTCTCTCTCTCTCTCTCTCTCTCTCTCTCTCTCTCTCTCTTTCTCTGTGCTTCCTATCACCAACAGTCAGCATGTATTACCACTCAAACACATACACACTTTGTTAAGATTCAGCCAGGAATTTAGTGTTTTGTGGCAGTTGTGTCTCAGTCTGTCTGCTTAGTGCAGGGCTTGGATTGGACACACACACACACACACACACACACACACACACACACACACACACACACACACACACACACACACACACACACACACACACACACACACACACACACACACACACACACACACACACACACACACACACACACACACACACACACACACACACACACACACACACATAGTCAGGGTCAGCTGATTGACAGACACTCAGTTTTCCAACGGCTGTATCAAGTTCCGAAATCACATTAGTGGTTAGAACAGGGACAATAAGGCACCCATCCCCTCTCAGACCGTCAGGATTGGAAAGACTATACTTCTCATGATATTCGTCTCACTGTAATTATATTAATATCAAATCAGTGTTCATTTCTCATTTTGATGATTTACTGTTCCAAACACATGCACTCTCAAAAAGTGATGTACGGAATTGGGAATCGATGGGAATCGAAATGAATTCTACAACGAGCAAGGTAGAGCTGGTAGATGGAGAGCAAGCTTTTACATCTGTATATTTGGGGCGGCAGGGTAGCCTGGTGGTTGGAGTAGTAACCGAAAGGTTGGAAGATCAAATCACTGAGCAGACAAGGTACAAATATGTTGTTCTGCCCCAGTTAACCCACTGTTCCTAGGCCGTCATTGAAAATAAGAATTTGTTCTTAACTGACTAGCCTAATATTTTGTTTTGTTTTTAAGTATCTGTCCCTGTCTCTCTTCATCTCTGTCAGTGCTGGACTCAGTCTCAGGTGCTATTCACTTTTTTAGTGTGTGTGTGAGTGTGTGTGGGGGGGGGTTGTTCGCGTGTATTCAGACCCCTTGACTTTTTCCACATTTTGTTACTTACAGCCTTGTTCTAAAATGAATTAAATACATGTATTTCCTCATCAATCTTCACACACTATCCCATAATGACAAAGTGAGAACAGGTTTTTAGAAATGTTTACAAATGTATTGAAAATAAAAACAGAAATACCTAAGTATAAGTATTCAGACCCTTTGCTATGAGACTCGAAATGGAGCTCAGGTGCATCCTGTTCCATTGATCACCCTTGAGATGTTCCTACAACTTGATTGGACTCCACCAGTGGTATATGCAATTGATTGGACATGATTTGGAAAGGCACACACCTGTCTATATTAAATACCACAGTTGACAGTACATGTCAGAGCAAAAACAAAGTCAAGAGATCGAAGGAATAGTCAGAAGAGCCGGAATGTGTCGATGCACCGATCTCAGACCATGAGAAACAAGAATCTCTGGTCTGATGAAACCAAGATTGAATTCTTTGGCCTCAATGCCAAGCGTCACGTCTGGAGGAAACCTGGCACTGTCACGCCTTGGTCATTGTATCTTGTGTTTTTGTTATATGTTTGGGTAGGCCAGGGTGTGACATGGGTTTATATGTTGTATTTCGTATTGGGGTTTGTATTAATTGGGAGTGTGTATTAGTAGGGGTGTGTCTAGTTAGGCTTGGCTGCCTGAGGCGATTCCTAATTGGAGTCAGCTGATTCTCGTTGTCTCGGATTGGGAACCGTATTTAGGCAGCCTGAGTGCGCGTTGTATTTCGTGGGTGATTGTACCTGTCTTTGTGTTAGTCACCAGATAGGCTGTATTAGTTTCACTCGTTTGTTGTTTTTGTATTTTCAGTTATTTCATGTACCGCATTATACTTCATTAAAAGTCATGAGTAACCTACACGCTGCATTTCGGTCTGACTCTCTACAAACAACAGACGAAGTTAATTACAGGCACGAGGGGAAAAAACTATTTAATCCATTTTAGAATAAGGCTGTAATGTAACAAAATGTGGAAAAATTCAAGGGGGTCTAGATACTTTCCTAATGCACTGTCCATGCATTCTGTGCTTCTCTCCCTGTGGCTGTTACATAGCTTCATGCCATGACACCAATCCAGAAGCCAACCTACAATTGGCACAAATCTTTAATTAACTATTTACTAACAAGTGCTTTCACAGATCACTATAATTAATTTATGAAGTCCAACAATGTTTTACAGTTAGAATTAAAAACCCTACACACTAAGTCCAAGTTAGTTAAAACCCTACACACTGAGTCCAAGTTTGTAAAAACCCTACACACTAAATCCAAGTTAGTAAAAACCCTACACACTAAATCCAAGTAGGTAAAAACCCTACACACTAAATCCAAGTAGGTAAAAACCCTACACACTAAATCCAAGTTAGTAAAAACCCTACACACTAAATCCAAGTAGGTAAAAACCCTACACACTGAGTCCAAGTTAGTAAAAACCCTACACACTAAATCCAAGTAGGTAAAAACCCTACACACTAAATCCAAGTTAGTAAAAACCCTACACACTAAATCCAAGTAGGTAAAAACCCTACACACTAAATCCAAGTAGGTAAAAACCCTACACACTAAATCCAAGTTAGTAAAAACCCTACACACTAAATCCAAGTAGGTAAAAACCCTACACACTAAATCCAAGTTAGTAAAAACCCTACACACTAAATCCAAGTAGGTAAAAACCCTACACACTAAATCCAAGTAGGTAAAAACCCTACACACTAAATCCAAGTTAGTAAAAACCCTACACACTAAATCCAAGTAGGTAAAAACCCTACACACTAAATCCAAGTTAGTAAAAACCCTACACACTAAGTCCAAGTTAGTAAAAACCCTACACACTAAGCCCAAGTTAGTAAAGACTTTGCAACCCCAGAGATGTGGATCATATACTGAAGAACCATGTCCTTAGTAACTAAACGTACTAACTGTAAAGTACCATATACTTACTGTAGCCTACATATATTATGATGATTTGAATAATGCCACCTGCTAAAGGTAAATTACCATATTATCATTAGTTGGATGAAACCTGGTAATTACTGTCTATAACACATACGGCAGAACAGAAAACCCATGGTACAATGTATTTTGCCCAACCAGGGTCTTCCTCAGGCAGCGTTGCCATGGCGCCAGTCAATCAGGGGACAGGGATGTGGTGGTTGTCCTGGGCAACCAGATAGATGGCGGGCAAAAGAGGGGCAGAATGTCCTCAGACAGACAGTGATTCAGGCGGTGACCAAACACACACCACACACACACACACACAGGTTGAGCAAACAACCAGAGTTGGAACAACACACAGAGCCAGCGTGCTGCTCCATTAATACCCTTCTGCGCAAACACACACACACACACACACACACACACACACACACACACACACACACACACACACACACACACACACACACACACACACACACACACACACACGCCCCACACACACACCATCTTCTGCCCCGGGAACACATGCAGGTAGACAGAGGTATACTTCTGCATTCAGATACAGGTCACTCATCCCATCTCTCCCTTCTGCCCATATCTGACAATTTCTCTAGCTATTTTAAAGTTTCAAACAACATTACACACATCATCTTCACTTAACTTTGCTTATTACAATACACCACAACTGCAATGTAACAATTATACGACTATAACACAGCTATAACACAACTAACTACATCAACAGTCTTTATACAGTAGCTTTACTAACACTGAGTGGTACCGCAGGTCAAATGAAAAGTAGCTGTCTGATATACTGTAGTCTTCTGACGACTTCTAATAGAACTGTAGCCTTATGATTACAGAACAGAATATAGACAGATCATACATCTCTGTCATACAAACATAGTTTCATTTCTATCTGCAATATGTTGTGACTTGAATAAGCGCCATGCAGTGCTATAGGTAAATGTACTACACCGGAGTTATTGCCAGGCCAATACAGTGAAGATAACCGTGCACATTGTGTGTAGTATTTATTGAGGCATAAGGTTTCGGTACTGTACACACAGTAGCCCTCAATTATCGAAACGAACATGCACAATTTCACGCTCTTTTCTACAATCGTTTGGTAAGTGAGAGACAATGTCTCTTAAACGATTCTACTTGAGCCTCTTACACTCCTGTGACAAGATGTTAGCCTACTTCAGGAATGTGTTCTATTGTCAGGTAAGCTAATGACCACACATAACCCTATCTGCTCTTGTAAGATGCTCTGGATAAGGACGTGAATGTAAACGTGAATAACAGAGCCCTGTGCTCCAGCCCAGTGTCCCATGTCTAAATATAAACCCTTACTTTAAGAATAAAGGCAGGGTGGAGTGGACATGTCAATAATGAAGTGGCTATTTTCTGATGGGAGAAGAGAGACTCATATATATAGTGTGTCTGTGTAAAGTGAACCATGACCGCTAATGAGTCTGTCAGTCTGTCAGGTGGAAGGAACTCCACCATCTTCTATGCTGTGGCTTAGTTTTGGTTATCATACAGTTTCAGTTTCAGTTGTTTCACGGAAAGAGTTCAACTTAATACACTGAAAACAAATCTCCATAATTTGAAAGTAAAAGTGTACTAAGTTAGGCTATAATAGGCAGGCTAGGCTATAATAGCGCTCCAACTGTCTCAAAACAAAACGGCTACCTGTAGATCAAACAACAATGCGGGATGCTTTCCACAGTTTATTTTCGATAGATGCTCTATTATATTTTATGTTCAAATGTTGCATAAAATGACTGTATATGTGACATTCAGAATCATGCGTGCTGGTTGTCAAAGTCAAACTGTGTTATTAGTTGATATTGCCTTCCATGAAAGCAACATGGACTAGGCTACCGATACAACACCACAAGACAGACGCACGATAGCGCACACTACAAAATAATGTAGCCTATGCCTCCAAAACATGAATCAAGTAGAGACTGGCACCATACATATAAACATACGTGTCTTTTCTTACCTTGGTTCTGAGCTGTCCGGAGGTCGACACTTTCCGAATGAGTTTCTGCGGGCCTTCTTGTTCTCCCTCGCTGTCTGACGACTCATCCACGGCCCCAGAGCCCCCGACAGCCCCCACCACATGGGCATGGATCCCTGCTGTTGATTGGCCTTTCTCCGGCTCCTGTTGGGAGAAAGGATAAGACCAGTCGGAGTTAGTCTTCCCCCGGTCAGCCGCTCCCTTCCTCTCCGGGATGCGAGAGCTGGACAGCGGTTGAAAAGCGGCTTTCCTCGCCGTCATCTCCTCCCGCTTCTCAAACCTATAACTGGCGCTATAAGAACCGAGATCTATCCAAGAACATACGTCCGCGGCTGAGCTCATGGGGATGTAGCATGTCTCGGTGCTGTGGGTTTTACTAGGGTAAAGCTTGCTTCAGGATGTGTTTATGGTTCCAGCCTACATGCTCAGATCAGACTGAGGCTAAAGACCGCCTAGGCTCAGTAGGCTGCCCTCCATACACACAGCTACAGACGCACCACCAGCCAACAACCAGTGGACATCGCCATGGAAGACCCTAGTGGCCGCAACAGAAGCAGTACAGCGGGTGGCCTACTGTAACTGTAACCGATTGAAAAGCCCACTCAGAAATATAAGCAAAATGAACAGACAAACTACTCGGACAATGTAACTATTTATTTTAGCCTATACGCAGGAACACAGTGATATATAAATAGCATATTTTCCAAATTGTGGCTAAGATTAATGACATGGGTGTTATATTAAGTCTAAAAAGGCATGTGCGATAAAGAAATCAATATTTCTAACACCAACACAACACTATTTCACATTTATAAATATGCCTATAAACATATTGTCAACCACTATCGAGTCTGAAGCGAAGATGACACAGAGTAGCCGTTACGGGGGTGGGGGGGTATTTCTTTAAAACTGGAAAATGTAACCTACGGGTTACATTGCAATGGTTTTGCGATTGTAGAGAAACCATCCCATTGCTCAGGCTAAATGACACTGAATACTTTGCGACAATGTAACAAGAGAAGCCATGCATAGTCTCACGAAATGTGTGACTTAAAAACAAAATACATAGAAAAGGCCAATCATATCGAAAGAGTCTGATTTATTATTAAATCCTATATAATGCTGTATCTTAAGGCTACATGGGTTAAATGTGAACATACAATTAACCACTTGAAACCAGAGCAACTTCATACATAGACAGCTAACTAGCCGAATGAGATACATTTCCGTGTTTCTAAAGATTAACTTTGTTAATCATCAATCTGACTGTTCTATTGTTTTTTTAGTTTTTTTTTTACAGCAAATTACAATTGGGGTTGATCTTCCGAAAATCAAAGGCATTCAGTTCTCCCCAAAAATGACTGATCGGAATGGTGACGAGAAAATATTTAGAAATTATTCTAAAGTGGGATAAAAACGTCAATCGTTTTCTAACCAAAATGAAATATCTATATCCACTATCATATTTCACTAGAAATCCTTAGTTCTTTTAAATAAACTACCGACCAGTTCCTCCCACGCAGGGCTGCGAGTAAAACGGTAGACGTCTTCCATAGTCCCGCTCAGTCCGCTCCCGGAAACCAGTCTAGGAATCGGCGAAGATTCTGTCTGGTAGGTTAGTCTACAATAAAACTGGTTTGAGGTCCGGAATCAGATAGGCTATAATTCCGTGTTGCCTACTACTCCACTCAACCATCTCTCCAATCATCTTTCTGCCTTTTCCCTCGCCATTCGTTCAAGGGCTGAGCCTCGTCGCCACGTGATAAATGTCAAACCGGTACAGTATATTGCACCGGGGACCTCCTAAAGGAGTACGGAGGGAGAATTCAGCTGGTGTTAATGCTCATGACCCCATATGATTCGAATAGGCCTACACTGCCTTAATCAAATTTTGGCTGAATTTGATCCACTCTCTCACAAATTACGAATGCAATGACTATGGATAGGCTACACACAGTCGTTTCATTTAGACATTTCCCACAGAGGGTAGAAAGATGTTGAGTCTTTGACTCGGCTATATGTTGAAATGTCTCTAGACAGACGACATTAATGAAGCATAGCAGGATTCCTGTATGAAGTGTTGATCAGATAACTGGACACTCTTCCCTTTAACAAACATAGCCTAAATGAATTCAGAAGTATAAACACCTCAACCAATAATATACGTTGACAAGACAACTCAGTGGAATAGGCTGTAGGCTATATCATCTGAAAAATATGAAATCAGTTTATCTAGGGGACAGATTCCCCCCCACCCCGCCCAAAGTAAAAATGTTTAAAAAAAATCACATGACCCTTCAACTGTGAGAGACGGGATCAAAAAAAAATCACATTGTATGATTTTTAAGTAATTAATTTGCATTTTAAAGCATGCAATAAGTATTTGATCACCTACCAACCAGTAAGAATTCCAGCTCTCACAGACCTGTTAGTTTTTCTTTAAGAAGCCCACCTGTTCTCCACTCATTACCTGTATTAACTGCACCTGTTTGAACTCATTACCTGTATAAAAGACACCTGTCCACACACTCAATCAAACAGACTCCAACCTCTCCACAATGTCCAAGACCAGACAGCTGTGTAAGGACATCAGGGATAAAATTGTAGACCTGCACAAGGCTGGGATGGGCTACAGGACAATAGGCAAGCAGCTTGGTGAGAAGGCAACAACTGTTGGTGCAATTATTAGAAAATGGAAAAAGTTCAAGATGACGGTCAATCACCTTCGGTCTGGGGCTCCATAGAAGACCTCACGTTGTGGGGCATCAATGATCATGAGGAAGGTGAGGGATCAGCCCAGAAATACACGGCAGGACCTGGTCAATGACCTGAATAAAACCATTAGTAACACACGACGCCGTCATGGATTAAAATCCTGCAGCGCACGCAAGGTCCCCTACTCAAGCCAGCGCATGTCCAGGCCCATCTGAAGTTTGCCAATGACCATCTTGATGATCCAGAGGAGGAATGGGAGAAAGTCATGTGGTCTGATGAGACAAAAATAGAGCTTTTTGGTCTAAACTCCACTCGCCGTGTTTAGAGGAAGAAGGATGAATGCAACCCCAAGAACATCATCCCAACCGTGAAGCATGGAGGTGGAAACATCATTCTTTGGGGATGCTTTTCTGCAAAGGGGACAGGACAACTGCACCGTATTGAGGGGAGGATGGATGGGGCCATGTATCACGAGATCTTGGCCAACAACTTCCTTGAAGTTGAGCATTGAAGATGGGTCGTGGCTGTGTCTTCCAGCATGACAACGACCCGAAACACACAGCCAGGGCAACTATGGAGTGGCTCCGTGAGAAGCATCTTAAGGTCCTGGAGTGGCCTAGCCAGTCTCCAGACCTGAACCCAATAGAAAATCTTTGGAGGGAGCTGAAAGTCCGTATTTCCCAGCGACAGCCCCGAAACCTGAAGGATTTGTAGAAGGTCTGTATGGAGGAGTGGGCCAAAATCCCTGCTGCAGTGTGTGCAAAACTGGTCGAGAACTACAGGAAACGTATGATCTCTGTAATTGCAAACAAAGGTGTCTATACCAAATATTAAGTTCTGCTTTTCTGATGTATCAAATACTTATTGCATGCAATAAAATGCAAATTCATTACTTAAAAATCATACAATGTGATTTTCTGGATTTTTGTCTTAGATTCCGTCTCTCACAGTTGACCTGTAACTATGATAAAAATTACAGACCTCTACCGGGGCGGCAGGGTAGCCTAGTGGTTAGAGTGTTGGACTAGTAACCAGAAAGGTTGCAAGTTCATATCCCCAAGCTGACAAGGTACAAATCTGTCATTCTGCCCCTGAACAGGCAAGTTAACCCACTGTTCCTAGGCCATCATTGAAAATAAGAATTTGTTCTTAACTGACTTGCCGAGTTAGGTAAATAGTAATATGCTTTGTAAGTAGGAAAACCTGCAAAATCGGAAGTGTATCAAATACTTGTTCTCCCCACTGTAAATAGAGACACAATACAGAGATACAGACACATTACATAGATACAGACACATTACATAGATACAGACACATTACATAGATACAGACACATTACATAGATACAGACACATTACATAGATACAGACACATTACAGAGATATAGATACAGACATACTGTAACGGTTTTCTTTAGTTGAAGGAGAGTCGGACCAAAATGCAACGTGGTTACTTGTATACATCTTTAATAAAGATGAAAACACGAACAGTATACAAAAACAATAAACGTGAAAAACAGCCACATTACAGATATACAGACACATTACAGCGATACATACACATTACATAGATACAGACACATTACAGACACATTACAGAGATACAGACACATTACAGAGATACAGACACATTACAGATATACAGACACATTACATAGATACAGACACATTACATAGATACAGACACATTACATAGATACAGACACATTACATAGATACAGACACATTACATAGATACAGACACATTACATAGATACAGACACATTACATAGATACAGACACATTACATAGATACAGACACATTACAGATACAGACACATTACAGACACATTACATAGATACAGACACATTACATAGATACAGACACATTACAGATATACAGACACATTACATAGATACAGACACATTACATAGATACAGACACATTACAGAGATACAGACACATTACATAGATACAGACACATTACATAGATACAGACACATTACATAGATACAGACACATTACAGAGATACATACACATTACATAGATACAGACACATTACATAGATACAGACACATTACATAGATACAGACACATTACATAGATACAGACACATTACATAGATACAGACACATTACATAGATACAGACACATTACATAGATACAGACACATTACATAGATACAGACACATTACATAGATACAGACACATTACATAGATACAGACACATTACAGATACAGACACATTACAGATACATTACATAGATACAGACACATTACATAGATACAGACACATTACATAGATACAGACACATTACAGATACAGACACATTACAGATACATTACATAGATACAGACACATTACATAGATACAGACACATTACATAGATACAGACACATTACATAGATACAGACACATTACATAGATACAGACACATTACAGAGATACAGACACATTACATAGATACAGACACATTACAGAGATACAGACACATTACAGAGATACAGACACATTACATAGATACAGACACATTACAGATACAGACACATTACAGACACATTACAGATACAGACACATTACAGATATACAGACACATTACAGATATACAGACACATTACAGATATACAGACTGTCACGCCTTGGTCATAGTATTTTGTGTTTTCCTTAAATATTTGTTCAGGCCAGGGTGTGACATGGGTTTATTGTGTTGTCTTATTGGGGTTTTTGTAGGCATTGGGATTGTGGTTGATTAGGGGTGTGTAGCATAGGTTTGGCTGCCTGAGGTGGTTCTCAATCAGAGTCAGGTGATTCTCGTTGTCTCTGATTGGGAACCGTATTTAGGTAGCCTGGGTTTCACTGTGTATTTCGTGGGTGATTGTTCCTGTCTCTGTGTTGTGTTCACCAGATAGGCTGTATTAGGTTTCACGTTCCGTTTGTTGTTTTTGTATTTATTTAGTTATTTCATGTATCGTCATTCTCTTCATTAAAGAACACGCTGCATTTCGGTCAGACACATTTACAGACACAAACACATTAGATACAGACACGTTACACAGACACATTACAGAGATACAGACACATTGCAGACATACATACAGACACATTACAGATACAGATACATTACAGACACAATACAGAGATACAGACACATTACAGAGATACAGACACATTACAGATACATTACAGACACATTACAGACACATTACAGACACATTACAGACACATTACAGACACATTACAGACACATTACAGACACATTACAGACACATTACAGACACACAGACACATTACAGAGATACAGACACATTACAGACACATTACAGATACAGACACATTACAGATACATTACATAGATACAGACACATTACAGACACATTACATAGATACAGACACATTACAGATACAGACACACTACAGATACAGACACATTACAGATACAGACACATTACAGACACATTACAGATACATTACAGATACATTACATAGATACAGACACATTACAGATACAGACACATTACAGATACAGACACATTACAGATACAGACACATTACAGACACATTACAGATACAGACACATTACAGAGATACACAGACATTACAGATACAGACACATTACAGACACATTACAGATACAGACACATTACAGATACAGACACATTACAGACACATTACAGATACAGACACATTACAGACACATTACAGACACATTACAGATACAGACACATTACAGACACATTACAGATACAGACACATTACAGACACATTACAGATACAGACACATTACAGACACATTACAGACACATTACAGACACATTACAGAGTTACAGACACATTACAGACACATTACAGATACAGACACATTACATAGATACAGACACATTACAGACACATTACAGACACATTACAGACACATTACATAGATACAGACACATTACAGAGATACAGACACATTACAGACACATTACAGATACAGACACATTACAGACACATTACGGACACATTACAGATACAGACACATTACAGACACATTACGGACACATTACAGATACAGACACATTTACAGACACATTACATAGATACAGACACATTACAGACACATTACAGACACATTACAGACACATTACAGACACATTACATAGATACAGACACATTACAGAGATACAGACACATTACGGACACATTACAGATACAGACACATTACATAGATACAGACACATTACAGACACAGACACATTACATAGATCCAGACACATTACAGAGATAGATTGTGGTGGCAGGTCGCTAAGTGGTTAGAGCGTTAGACTAGTAACTGAGAGGTTGCAAGATTGAATCCCCATAGCTGACAAGGTAAACATCTGTCATTCTGCCCCTGAACAAGGCAGTAAACCCACTGTTCCTAAGCTGTCATTGAAGATAAGAATTTGTTTTTAATTGACTTGCCTAGTTAAATAAAGGTTACATAAAAAAAAAATAGAAATGAAAATATGCTCAACCTCCAGATGAGTATGAGAGGGGAGTTTATGTACAATTCTTAAAAGCTTGTTTGGCTGGTAGCTTATTCTTTAGAGGTTTGGGGCTGCTGGTGAACCATGATATGCAGGCACAATCAAAGTGACACTGGAGTAGGCCACGAGCCCAAGTCTTTAGGATGTCTATAGCTACACTACTTGGCCAAAAGTATGTGGACATGTGTGCAGAAATTTAATGAACTGACTTTTTGGAAAGGTGACACCCTATGACGTTGTCACTTTGAACGTCACTGAGCTCATTTACTGTCAATGTGTGCTTAATTTCATACGCCTGTCAGTAACAGGGGGTGGTTGAAAAGCCAAATTGAAAAACCACCAGTGTCACTCATTTGAAATGGTTGTCCACATACTTTGGGCCATGCGGTGTCGGTTTCCATCCATTAGTGACACATTTTCATGTGAATAATCTCTAAAATCTCCACAAAAACAATATGCCATTTCAGAGTTTCCTTCAGAATAATACGGACAACATGACAGGGAAGATTTAAATTTAAATTTACCGGACATTTGAGAAATTTAATGGACATCCATTGTGCATTCAGATCCAACCTGGCACAGCCAGACCATCAATAAACGAGGGATTTTGAGTCACATTTATTTGTCCAAAAACAATCTATACCAAGTTACCAAAACACTATTCATTGTGTTTAGATGTGTACTGTAGCATATGCAAAACAGTCATAGCCTACTTTTAGGGAAGTAGCCCAAACGGGGTTATGCTGCTTTCCTCAAACAAGCTCCACTTCACGTTTCAGCTGTCAGAGATTTGAGCACTAAATGTATCAGGGCATTGCATTCAAAGGCCTGCAGTTTAGGTTTAGTTGTCCGCTGTTGTTCGCTTTAAACAATATATATATATATATATAATGGCTATATAAAGGAAGTGAAGCTTAGGCCTAACCCCAGAGAGATAGAGACATGCAGATGGCATGCTACGACAACAACATGCATTTCTCTATGTCAGATGGCTACTGCGTCTGCTATACAGATAAAGAGTGCATTCGGAAAGTATTGACATTTTTCTACATTTTGTTTACATTACAACCTTATTCTAAAACGGATTAAATAAACATTATCCTTATCAATCTACTACACACAATACCAAAAAAGCCCAAAGAGAAAACAGGTTTTTAGACATTTTTGCAAATGTATATACCTTATTTACTGTAAATCAAAGCTGGGACCGAGAGACAGCTGTTTTTCTCAGAGAGACTGAAAAACACCTATCTCAAGGCCATCAGACTGTTAAATAGCCATCACCAGCACATTGGAGGCTGCTGCCCTATATACATAGACTCGAAATCACTGGGCACTTTAATAATTGGAACACTACATGTTTACATATTTTGCATTACTCATCTCATATGTATATATTGTATTCTATCCTATTCTACTGTAACTTTGTCTATGCCACTCTGACATTGCTCGTCCTAATATTTATGTACTCTTATTTAGATTATTTTACTTCAGATTGTGTGTGTATTGTTAGATATTACTTGTTAGATATTACTTGTTAGATATTACTGCACTGCTGAAGCTAGAAATGCAAGCATTTTGCAGACACCTGCAGTAATGTCTGCAGACACGGGTAAGTGACAAGTCAATTTGATTTGATTTGACAGACCGCTTGGAGTTTGGCAAACGCACCCAAAGGACTCTCAGACCATGAGAAACAAGATTCTCTGGAATGATGAAACCAAGATTGAACTCTTTAGCCTGAATGCCAAGCGTCCCCTACGGTGAAGCATGCTGGTGGCTGCATTATGCTGTGGGGATGTTCTTCAGTGGCAGGGACTGGGAGACTAATCCGGATCGAGGGAAAGATGAACAGAGCAAAGTACAGAGATCCTTGATGAAGACCTGCTCCAGAGCTCTCAGTCCATCAGGGTACTGCACTGGGGTGAAGGTTCACATTCACTTTCCAACAGGACAATGACCCTAAGCACACAGCCAAGACAACAGGAGTGGCTTCAGGATCCTGTATAAAAAGAGTCTGATCCCTGGGCCTGAGTGGATATGTGATATAATGGTTCATTCCCCAATGATCTTTTCCCTTAAAGTTTCTTTAACTTTAAGTCAGTTGCACAAAACATTTTTAGGTACATTTCCACCTTAAATTATGTGAAGAATTTAAGGGTGCCCACAGAGGTCCCTTAATTGCTTCATTCAGTATGGCTATCAATGTAAACAGCATTCAGTATGGCTATCAATGTAAACAGCATTCAGTATGGCTATGACATAGATCAACCTCAATGTAAACAGCATTCAGTATGGCTATCAATGTAAACAGCATTCAGTATGGCTATCAATGTAAACAGCATTCAGTATGGCTATCAATGTAAACAGCATTCAGTATGGCTATCAATGTAAACAGCATTCAGTATGGCTATCAATGTAAACAGCATTCAGTATGGCTATCAATGTAAACAGCATTCAGTATGGCTATCAATGTAAACAGCATTCAGTATGGCTATCAATGTAAACAGCATTCAGTATGGCTATCAATGTAAACAGCATTCAGTATGGCTATCAATGTAAACAGCATTCAGTATGGCTATCAATGTAAACAGCATTTGTGGAAGTGTATGTTGCTTTCATCTACTCTGGTTACAACAAGAAAACATCAACCAGGTACGTCGCTAAACAATGGAAGGTGCACAACTTGTTTTTATTTTTATTTTATTTCACCTTTATTTAACCAGGTAGGCAAGTTGAGAACACCTTTATTTAACCAGGTAGGCTAGTTGAGAACACCTTTATTTAACCAGGTAGGCTAGTTGAGAACACCTTTATTTAACCAGGTAGGCAAGTTGAGAACACCTTTATTTAACCAGGTAGGCAAGTTGAGAACACCTTTATTTAACCAGGTAGGCAAGTTGAGAACACCTTTATTGAACCAGGTAGGCTAGTTGAGAACACCTTTATTGAACCAGGTAGGCTAGTTGAGAACACCTTTATTTAACCAGGTAGGCAAGCTGAGAACACCTTTATTTAACCAGGTAGGCAAGTTGAGAACACCTTTATTTAACCAGGTAGGCAAGTTGAGAACAAGTTCTCATTTACAATTGCGACCTGGCCAAGATAAAGCAAAGCAGTTCGACACATACAACAACACAGAGTAACACATGGAGTAAAACAAGCATACAGTCAATAATACAGTAGAAAAATAAGTATATATATGATGTGAGCAAATAAGGTGAGATAAGGAAGGTAAAGGCAAAAAAAGGCCATGGTGGCAAAGTAAATGCAATATAGCAAGTAAAACACTGGAATGGTAGATTTGCCTTGGAAGAAGGTACAAAGTAGAAATAAAAATAATGGGGTGTAAAGGAGCAAAATAAATAAATAAATATAGTAGGGGGAGCGGTAGTTGTTTGGACTAAATTATAGATGGGCTATGTACAGGTGCAGTGATCTATGAGTTGCTCTGACAGCTGATGCTTAAAGCTAGTGAGGGAGATAAGTGTTTCCAGTTCCAGAGATTTTTGTAGTTCGTTCCAGTCATTGGCAGGAGAGAACTGGAAGGAGATGCAGCCAAAGGAGGATTTGGTTTTGGGGGTGACCAGATATACCTGCTGGATCGCGTGCTACAGGTGGGTGCTGCTATGGTGACCAGCGAGCTGAGATAAGGGGGGGACTTTACCTAGCAGGGTCTTGTAGATGACCTGGAGCCAGTGGGTTTGGCGACGAGTATGAAGCGAGGGCCAGCCAACGAGAGCGTACAGGTCGCAGTGGTGGGTAGTATATGGGGCTTTGGTGACAAAACGGATGGCACTGTGATAGACTGCATCCAATTTATTGAGTAGGGTATTGGAGACTATTTTGTAAATGACATCGCCGGCGCCGACTGAGATGGCCGCCTCGCTTCGCGTTCCTAGGAAACTATGCAGTTTTTTGTTTTTTTACGTGTTATTTCTTACATTAGTACCCCAGGTCATCTTAGGTTTCATTACATACAGTCGAGAAGAACTACTGAATATAAGATCAGCGTCAACTCACCATCAGTACGACCAAGAATATGTTTTCCGCGACGCGGATCCTGTGTTCTGCCTTACAAACAGGACAACGGAATGGATCGCATGCAGCGACCCAAGGAAACGACTCCGAAAAAGAGGGAAACGCGGCGGTGTTCTGGTCAGACTCCGGAAAAGGGCACATCGCGCACCACTTCCCAGTATTCTTCTTGCCAATGTCCAGTCTCTCGACAACAAGGTTGATGAAATCCGAGCAAGGGTGGCATTCCAGAGGGACATCAGAGACTGCAACGTTCTCTGCTTTACGGAGACATGGCTTACTGGGAAAACGCTATCCAGGGCGGTGCAGCCAACGGGTTTCTCCACGCATCGCGCCGACAGAAACAAACATCTCTCTGGTAAGAAGAGTGGAGGGGGCGTATGCCTCATGACTAACGGGACATGGTGTGATGAAGAAAACATACAGGAACTCAAATCCTTCTGTTCACCTGATTTAGAATTCCTCACAATCAAATGTAGACCGCATTATCTTCCAAGAGAATTCTCTTCGATTATAATCACAGCCGATATATCCCCCCCCAAGCAGACACATCGATGGCTCTGAACGAACTTTATTTAACTCTTTGCAAACTGGAAAACATTTATCCGGAGGCTGCATTCATTGTAGCTGGGGATTTTAACAAAGCCAATCTGAAAACAAGACTCCCTAAATTTTATCAGCATATCGATTGCGCAACCAGGGGTGGTAAAACCTTGATCATTGTTACTCTAACTTCCGCGACGCATATAAGGCCCTGCCCCGCCCCTTTCGGAAAAGCTGACCACGACTCCATTTTGCTGATCCCTGCCTACAGACAGAAATTAAAACAAGAGGCTCCCACGCTGAGGTCTGTCCAACGCTGGTCAGAACAAGCTGACTCTACACTCCAAGACTGCTTCCATCACGTGGACTGGGAAATGTTTCAGTATCTTTGCGTCAGATGGGAATATTGAAATACGCTGATTCGGTGTGCGAGTTCATTAGAACGTGTCGAAGATGTCGTTCCCATAGCAACGATAAAAACATTCCCTAACCAGAAACCGTGGATTGATGGCAGCATTCGTGAAACTGAAAGCGCGAACCACTGCTTTTAATCAGGGCAAGGTGTCTGGCAACATGACTGAATACAAACAGTGCAGCTATTCCCTCCGTAAGGCTATCAAACAAGCTAAGCGTCAGTACAGAGACAAAGTGGAATCTCAATTCAATGGCTCAGACACAAGAGGCATGTGGCAGGGTCTACAGTCAATCACGGACTACAAGATGAAATCCAGCCCAGTCACGGACCAGGATGTCTTGCTCCCAGGCAGACTAAATAACTTTTTTGCCCGCTTTGAGGACAATACAGTGCCACTGACACGGCCTGCAACGGAAACATGCATTCCTTCACTGCAGCCGAGGTGAGTAAGACATTTAAACGTGTTAATTCGCAAGGCTGCAGGCCCAGACGGCATCCCCAGCCGCGCCTCCGAGCATGCGCAGACCAGCTGGCCGGTGTGTTTACGGACATATTCAATCAATCCCTATACCAGTCTGCTGTTCCCACATGCTTCAAGAGGGCCACCATTGTTCCTGTTCCCAAGAAAGCTAAGGTAACTGAGCTAAACGACTACCGCCCCGTAGCACTCACTTCCGTCATCATGAAGTGCTTTGAGAGACTAGTCAAGGACCATATCACCTCCACCCTACCTGACACCCTAGACCCACTCCAATTTGCTTACCGCCCAAATAGGTCCACAGACGATGCAATCTCAACCACACTGCACACTGCCCTAACCCACCTGGACAAGAGGAATACCTATGTGAGAATGCTGTTCATCGACTACAGCTCGGCATTCAACACCATAGTACCCTCCAAGGTCATCAAGCTCGAGACCCTGGGTCTCGACCCCGCCCTGTGCAACTGGGTACTGGACTTCCTGACGGGCCGCCCCCAGGTGGTGAGGGTAGGCAACAACATCTCCTCCCCGCTGATCCTCAACACGGGGGCCCCACAAGGGTAGTCTGAGCCCCTCCTGTACTCCCTGTTCATCCACGACTGCGTGAGCCACGCACGCCTCCAACTCAATCATCAAGTTTGCGGACGACACAACAGTGGTAGGCTTGATTACCAACAACGACGAGACGGCCTACAGGGAGGAGGTGAGGGCCCTTGGAGTGTGGTGTCAGGAAAATAACCTCACACTCAACGTCAACAAAACTAAGGAGATGATTGTGGACTTCAGGAAACAGCAGAGGGAACACCCCTATCCACATCGATGGAACAGTAGTGGAGAGGGTAGCTAGTTTTAAGTTCCTCGGCATACACATCACAGACAAACTGAATTGGTCCACTCACACTGACAGCGTCGTGAAGAAGGCGCAGCAGCGCCTATTCAACCTCAGGAGGCTGAAAAATTCGGCTTGTCACCAAAAGCACTCACAAACTTCTACAGATGCACAATCGAGAGCATCCTGGCGGGCTGTATCACCGCCTGGTACGGCAACTGCTCCGCCCTCAACCGTAAGGCTCTCCAGAGGGTAGTGAGGACTGCACAACGCATCACCGGGGGCAAAACTACCTGCCCTCCAGGACACCTACACCACCCGTTGTTACAGGAAGGCCATAAAGATCATCAAGGACATCAACCACCCGAACCACTGCCTGTTCACCCCAATATCATCCAGAAGGCGAGGTCAGTACAGGTGCATCAAAGCTGGGACCGAGAGACTAAAAAAACAGCTTCTATCTCAAGGCCATCAGACTGTTAAATAGCCACCACTAACATTGAGTGGCTGCTGCCAACACACTGTCATTGACACTGACCCAACTCCAGCCATTTTAATAATGGGAATTGATGGAAATGATGCATATATATATATATATATATATATCACTAGCCACTTTAAACAATGCTACCTTATATAATGTTAGTTACCCTACATTATTCATCTCATATGCATATGTATATACTGTACTCTACAACATCGACTGCATCCTTATGTAACACATGTATCACTAGCCACTTTAACTATGCCACTTTGTTTACTTTGTCTACACACTCATCTCATATGTATATACTGTACTCGATACCATCTACTGTATGCTGCTCTGTACCATCACTCATTCATATATCCTTATGTACATGTTCCTTATCCCCTTACACTGTGTATAAGACAGTAGTTTTTTTTGGAATTGTTAGTTAGATTACTTGTTGGTTATCACTGCATTGTCGGAACTAGAAGCACAAGCATTTCGCTACACTCGCATTAACATCTGCTAACCATGTGTATGTGACAAATAAAATTTGATTTGATTTGATTTGATCGGTAGGATGGTCAGGTTTAGGAGGGTATGTTTGGCAGGATGTGTTGCGAAATAGGAAGCCAATTCTAGACTTAACTTTGGATTGGAGATGTTTGACGTGAGTCTGGAAGGAGAGTTTAGAGTCTAACCAGACACCTAGGTATTTGTAGTCGTCCACATATTCTAAGTCAGAACCGTCCAGAGTAGAGATGCTGGACGGGCAGGCAGGTGCAGGCAGCGATTGGTTGAAGAGCATGCATTTGGTTTTACTTGTATTTAAGAGCAGTTGGAGGCAACGGAAGGAGAGTTCTATGGCATTGAATCTCGTCTGGAGGGTTGTTAGCACAGTGTCCAAAGAAGAGCCAGAAGTATACAGAATGGTGTTGTCTGCGTAGAGGTGGATCAGAGACTCACCAGCAGTAAGAGCGACATCATTGATGTATTCAGAGAAGAGAGTCGGCCCAAAAATTTAACCCTGTGGCACCCCCATAGAGACTGCCAGAGGCGCGGACAACATGCCCTCCGATTTGAAACACTGAACCTTATCAGAGAAGTAGTTGGTGAACCAAGCGAGGCAATCATTTGAGAAACCAAGGCTATCGAGTCTGCCGATGAGGATGTGGTGATTGACAGAGTCGAAAGCCTTGGCCAGGTTAATGAATACGGCTGCACAGTATTGTTTCTTATCAATGGCGGTTAAGATATCATTTAGAACCTTGAGCGTGGCTGAGGTGCACCCATGACCAGCTCTGAAACCAGATTGCATAGCAGAGAAGGTGCTGTGGGATCCGGAATTGTCGGTAATCTGTTTGTTGACTTGGCTTTCGAAGACCTTCTTTCTCTTAGATCAATCTGTGAGAAATAGGGTGAAAAATGTTGCAGGAAAATGTTTAAACAAGTATATGTATAGTAGGCTAGCCTAGGCCAAACGTAAAACTTAAGCATCAAAAATAGATGACTTCAAATAACTGCATAAAATTTTACGCCCAAGTAGCCAACCTCACCACAAGGTGAATAGCCTTCAACAATAGTATCTGTGGCCTGTAGCTTGGTCTCAGCACACTGCCCTACTTTCCCCCCCACACAGAAATTTGGTAAGAGAGCTGTTTAAACATGATACTATAGCTCCAACTTAACACTGGAGATTTCAACAGTCAGAAAATTGATTGATGTTTTAAACATGAATATTATGGTAGTACTTGTAATGATGTGAACTGAGAGTCGGGAAGCAAGTTCAGGGAGTGAATGTTTTAATAAAATAAATGGAACATAATATGAAACACTTACAGCACACATACATGGAACTGAAAGAGAATCAATGACGCCTGGGGAAGGAACCAAAGGAAGTGACATATATAGGGAAGGAACCAAAGGCAGTGACATATATAGGGAAGGAACCAAAGGAAGTGACATATATAGGGAAGGTAATCAGGGAAGTGATGGAGTCTAGGTGAGTCTGATGACGCGCAGGAGCGCGTAACGATGGTGACAGGTGTTCGCCATAACGAGCAGCCTGGTGACCTAGAGGCCAGAGAGGGAGCACTGTACCTATTATTTAAATTCTGCTATGTGAATTTGTAAACATTAAATCGATATCAAAATGCTAAGCATTTACACAGTTTCAACAAACTGAAAATATACCACACTCTTTGAGGAAAGAGTTCGCTTGCACCCACAAATTCAATGGACAGTAAAGATTTCTGATCTATTCTTACAATTAAAAAAAAATGTCTGCCTTGCAGCTTGGAATTAGCCCAGGGACAGAACGAAATTTACTGGGTAAGATGTGGTCCAAAACAAGGGAGGGCTGTCAAACGTTCATTTTTTCTTTGAGCAGGGTTGTGGTTTTCTGGGGCGCACAGGGGGGGTTTTGTGTTTTGTCTTTGCTCGTATTTTCCATATTAACATTGGTTTGACTTACTTTTGATATTAACCTAATAAAGATTACGAAACGTTTGTGAAGGTTTGTTATGGTGTGGCTATTATTTAGCCTTAGCTACTATGATACCTATGATATGAAGGCAGTTCAACGGACTCCGACAGTTGAACTTGAGCTGAGGAAGACTGTTTCAGGTCTACCAGTTACTCCTATAATGTAACAATATATTGCATATCTTTATACAAAATATTCAGATTGAAAATGAACAAATGACCCTCCTTCTGTACGGTGCATTCGGAAAGTATTCAGAACCCTTGACTTTTTGTTACATTACAGCCTTATTCTAAAAATGGATTAAAACTTTTATTTTTACTTATTTTTCATGATAGCCAATTGGTAGTTTCAGTCTTGTCTCATTGCTGCAACTCCCGTATAGACTCGTGAGAGGCAAAGGTCCAAAACACGACCCTGCAGGGACGTGTTTCAGTCTCTAGTTACACCTCAAGCACGGCAATGAAGGGCCTTAGACCACTGCGCCACTCGGGAGGCCCCTAGATAACATTTCCCTCATCAATCTACACACAATAAACCATCATGACAAATCAAAAACAGGTATTTAGAAAATGTTTGAAATGTATAAAAAACTAAATCTCGAAATATCACAATGTCACATTTTCAGACCCTTCACTCAGTACTTTGTTGAAGCACCGTTGGCATCGAAGCCTCGAGTGTTCTTGGGTATGACGCTACAAGCTTGGCACACCTGTATTTGGGTTGCTTCTCCCATTCTCCACTGCAGATCATCTCTTGCTCTGTGATGTTGGATGGGGAGCGTCACTGTACAGCCATTTTCAGGTCTCTTCAGAGATGTCCGATTGCGTTTAAGTCCGGGATCTGGCTGGGCCACTCAAGGACATTCAGAGATTTGTCCCGAAACCAGGGTTGTTGTCCTGTTGGAAGGTGAATCTTTGCCCCAGTCTGAGGTCCTGAGCTCTCTGGAGGAGGTATTCGTCAAAGATCTCTCTGTAATTTGCTCCGTTCATCCCTCCCAGTCCCTGCCTCTGAAAAATATCCCCACAGCATGATGCTGCCACCACCATGCTACACCATAGGGACGGTGCCAGGTTTCCTCCAGGTATGACACTTGGCATTCATGACAAAGAGTCCAATCTTGGTTTCATCAGACCAGAGAATCTTGTTTCTAATGGTCTGAGTCTTTTATGTGCCTTTTGGCAAACTGTAGTGCCTTTTACTGAGGAGGGTCTTCCGTCTGGCCAATCTACCATAAAGGCCAGATCTGAATTGGATCGTGCAGAAGTGTCTGTTGGGTCAGGATGTGTTCCCCATCGGATCCCCGGACCCCGCCAAGCAGAACCTGGTGAACACACACAGTAGTTGCCCAACCTTAGTGCAAATTTCAACATTAGAATTGCAGTATAGTTGTTATTACCATGTAATAAACTAGGAAGACCTATGTGATGACTAATTACTATTAGTACAAGTATACACTGTAAAGCTTTGTTTAGTGTTCTAATGTGTTATGGAGTGTTCTAGAATTAGGAAATGTTCTAAAGTGTTATGGAGTGCTCTAGAATTAGGAAGTGTTCTAAAGTGTTATGGAGTGTTCTAGAATTAGGAAATGTTCTCAAGTGTTATGGAGTGCTCTAGAATTAGGAAGTGTTCTAAAGTGTTATGGAGTGCTCTAGAATTAGGAAGTGTTCTAAAGTGTTATGGAGTGTTCTAGAATTAGGAAGTGTTCTAAAGTGTTATGGAGTGTTCTAGAATTAGGAAGTGTTCTAAAGTGTTATGGAGTGTTCTAGAATTAGGAAGTGTTCTAAAGTGTTATGGAGTGTTCTAGAATTAGGAAGTGTTCTAAAGTGTTATGGACTGCTCCAGAATTAGGACGTGTTCTAAAGTGTTATGGAGTGCTCTAGAATTAGGAAGTGTTCTAAAGTGTTATGGAGTGCTCTAGAATTAGGAAGTGTTCTAAAGTGTTATGGAGTGTTCTAGAATTAGGAAGTGTTCTAAAGTGTTTTGGAGTGTTCTAGAATTAGGACGTGTTCTAAAGTGTTATGGAGTGCTCTAGAATTAGGAAGTGTTCTAAAGTGTTATGGAGTGTTCTGGAATTAGGAAGTGTTGTAAAGTGTTATGGAGTGTTCTAGAATTAGGAAGTGTTCTAACGTGTTATGGAGTGCTCTAGAATAAGGAAGTGTTCGAAAGTGTTATGGAGTGCTCTAGAATAAGGAAGTGTTCGAAAGTGTTATGGAGTGTTCTAGAATTAGGAAGTGTTCTAAAGTGTTATGGAGTGTTCTAGAATTAGGAAGTGTTCTAAAGTGTTATGGAGTGCTCTAGAATAAGGAAGTGTTCGAAAGTGTTATGGAGTGCTCTAGAATTAGGAAGTGTTCTAAAGTGCTATGGAGTGTTCTAGAACTAGCTGTTCTAAAGTGTTATGGAGTGCTCTAGAATTAGGAAGTGTTCTAAAGTGTTATTGAGTGTTCTAGAATATGTGTTCTAAAGTGCACATTATGGAGTGTTCTAGAATTAGGAACTCCTTTCTTGTCTTCAAAAGTGTTCTAAAGTGTTATGGACTGCTCCAGAATTAGGACGTGTTCTAAAGTGTTATGGAGTGCTCTAGAATTAGGAAGTGTTCTAAAGTGTTTGGAGTGCTCTAGAATTAGGAAGTGTTCTAAACCTCATTGAATTAGGAAGTGTTCTAAAGTGTCCAGGAGCACTAGAATTAATGTTCCTGTTCCTGGAGTTCTAGATAGGAAGTGTTCAATATGGAGACCTCTAGAATTCCTGGTTGGTTCATTAGTGTTTTGGTTCTAGAAGTAACAAGTGTTCTAGCCTAATGTTCAGAATTAGAAGTGTTCTAAAGTGTTAGGAGTGTTCTAATTAGGAAGTGTTGTAAAGTGTTAGATTCTAGAATTAGGAAGTGTTCTAAAGTGTTATGGAGTGCTCTAGAATTCAAGTGTTCTAAATTATGGAGTGCTCTAGAATTAGGAAGTGTTCTAAAGTGTTTTGGAGTGTTCTAGAATTAGGACTAATTCTAAAGTGTTAGAGTGCTCTAGAATTAGGAATCAGTGTTTAGTGTTCTGGAATTAGGAAGTGTAATCATGTTATGGATTCACCAGGACTAATCATGTTAGATGCTCTAGAATAAGGAATCAAAGTTAGATGCTCTAGACCAGGAAGTGTTCGAAAGTGTTATGGAGTGTTCTAGAATTAGGAAGTGTTCTAAAGTGTTAGTTAGATGTTCAGGACTAATGTTCAGTGTTAGAGTGCTCTAGAATAAGGAGTGTTCATCAGTTAGAGTGCTCTAGAACCAGGAGTAATCTAAAGTTAGATGTTCCAGGACTAATCATCAGTGTTAGATGCTCTAGAATTAATGTTCTAAAGTGTTATGGATGTTCTAGAACCAGGTTCTAAAGTGTTATGGAGTGTTCTAGAATTAGGAAGTGTTCTAAAGTGTTATGGACTGCTCCAGAATTAGGACGTGTTCTAAAGTGTTATGGATTCTCTAGAATTAGGAAGTGTTCTAAAGTGTTATGGAGTGCTCTAGAATTAGGAAGTGTTCTAAAGTGTTATGGAGTGTTCTAGAATTAGGAAGTGTTCTAAAGTTATGGAGTGCTCTAGAATGAGGAATGTTCTAAAGTGTTATGGATGCTCATTAGGAGTGTTCTAATCATCTAGTTAGATCCACCAGTGCCTAATAGGAATCAGTTAGATCTCACCAGGAAGTAGTTCCTTTATGGAGTGTTCTGAATTAGGAACTGATACAGTGTCATGGAGGTTCTAGAATTAGAAGGATCAATGAGTTGGTCTAGAATAAGGAAGTGACTGGACAGGATTAGTGTTATGGAGTGCTCCCACCACACAGAAAACACCACAGTTCCTAGAATAAGGAAGTGTTCGAAAGTGTTATGGAGTGTTCTAGAATTAGGAAGTGTTCTATAGTGTTATGGCAGTGTTCAGAATTACGGAAGTGTTCTAAAGTGTTATGGAGTGCTCAAATGTTGTAAGTGTTACTTTATCAATTAGGAAGTGTTCTAAAGTGTTATGGAGTGTTCTAGAATTAGGAAGTGTTCTAAAGTGTTATGGAGTGGTCTAGAATTAGGAAGTGTTCTAAAGCATTGTATTGTCTTCTCTGGTTGGCCAGGAGTTGACGATGAGAGAGGTGGAGTATGATCCAGAGATATCACAGACACAGACCTCAAACAGCAGAGAGATACGATCTGGGA
>NC_060181.1:87975375-88020375 GCF_021184085.1 Oncorhynchus gorbuscha | reverse complement strand
CACACACACATACACATTCATGCTAATCCTGTTACCATAGTGAAAAGAGCAGTTAATTGAGTGATAAGCTCTGTAAAATGTGTGCTGTGCTGCCTCTGTATCTCAGGCAGTCGTTTGACTCTCGTTTTTTTTTTTTTTTTTTTTTTTTTTTACAGGGACATTAATCAACGTTTCAGTAAAAGTGCCGGTTTTAGCCAGCTTGCTAATTTTCAACTGCAGTCCCTGGGCAGGTTATTAAAAACAATTACAATATAGACAATAGCACCATAGAACAAGCAAGACATAGCAACATAGGACAAGCAAGACGTAGCATACAGACAGAGCAACATAGAACAAAAAGCAGCAAGACAAAATTCATAAAAGCAACAAAGTGTTTCCACACCTCACAAGCTACAGACAACAGAGAACATGGAAAGCGGCAACACACAGCTAGGGACCATGTTCACAAATCTGATTGACCTTTAGCCATGTCTTCAAGCATTTTGTGAAAGTGTGATATGTGGTGCAGTTATGTGTGTCTGATGGCAGTGTATTCCAGACATGGGAAGCTCTCACAGAGAATGCAGATTTACTAAAGGTGCTTTTCCTTAGGGGAACTATACAGTCACCTCTCATGGCAGACCTTGTGGATCTGCTGCCATATGTCTGGGTTTTCTGTTTAACAAAAATATTGAGTGGAGGGGGAGCCAGGCCATTAAGGATCTTGAATACAAAACATGCGCCAGTGTATTGCACAAGATTTTCCCAACTCAAGAGCTCATTCTTTCTAAGGATGTGACAATGATGATGGCTATTGGGCTTCCTATCAAGCACTTTGAGAGCCTGTTTATAGACAGACTGAATAGGTTTTAATGTTGTACAGCAAGCTTGGGCCCAACTAGTCAAGCAGTATGTTAAGTGGGGGAGTATCATAGATTTGAAGTACAGTTTTGCTACCTCTGTAGTCAAACAATTTCGTATAAATCAGAAATTAGCTAAATTGAATTTAGTTATTTGAATTACCTTTTTCACATGCTTTTTAAAAGAGAGGTTGGAATCAAGTATGATGCCAAGGTACTTAAAATCGGATACCACCTGGAGCTTCTCCCCTGACACATAGACATCTGGCTCAGTAGCATCTGTTGCCCTCTTTGTGAAGAACATGCAAACAGTTTTTTTCACATTGAGATGCAAACACGAGTCACTGAGCCACTTTGTAACCTGGACCATTACAGTAGTGAGTTCTTGTGCAGCTTGTTGTTTGCTCTTTGCATGCACATATATCACTGTATCATCTGCATACATTTGAACTTCAGACCCAGTGCAGACAGAAGGCAGATCATTAATGTACAGGCTGAACAGGAGGAGCCCCAGTATTGACCCTTGGGGCACGCCCACATCATAGCTACGAGTGGGCGACAGCTCATTGCTCACTCTGACACACTGAGTTCTGCCTTCAAGGTATGATTTCATCCATCTCAAGGCATCAGGGGAAAAGTTGAACTTGGACAATTTTGTGATGAGAATCTCATGGTTAACAGTATCAAAAGAATTCCTTAGGTCCAGAAACACAGCCCCAACAGCACCCCTTTTGTCCATCTTGGACTTCACATTTTCCAGAAGAAAGCAGTTGGCCGTTTCTGTGGAGTGTTTCGCTCTGAAGCCAAACTGCATGGAGTGTAATGTGAAGGGGCTGTTGTTGAGGTGGGCAATCAGTTGTTCTGCTACACACTTTTCAACAACCTTTGACACCACAGGTAGTATACTAATGGGCCTGTAGTTACTCACGTCAGCAGGGTCGCCTGATTTAAAGATGGCCGTTATTATGGCCGACTTCCATACCCTTGGAAACACACCGAGACCAATAGATGTGTTGGTGACCTTAGTAATGGGGCCAATGAGTGACTCTTTGTAGTTTAAAAAAAAGGTAGAGTCCATCCCAAACACATCTTTGGCTTTAGAGTTCTTTAGTGAGCTAATCACCTTGTTCACCTTTGACTCAGAAACCTCCCTTATGATGAAGACAGGTTGAGTGTCATTTACTAGCACTGAGCCCAAGAAATCAGTGGAGGTTCTGTGTCAGTAACCTGACAGAGTCAATAAAGTAGGAATTGAAGGCTGTTGCTATTTCAACTGCATCCTGTGTTAGATTGTTATTCACCATGATTTCTAGTCTTTTTACAGTGTTACTATGGTCTTTCCCTGTTAACTTTTTTAGATTCTCCCATATCAATTTAGAATTTCCCTTTGCTTCACCAATTATGTTAATAAAAAAGTTTGCCTTGGCCTGTCTGATTTCTTTCATCACCTTATTTCTCAACATGGTAAACCTACGTCTGTCATGCTCTAATTTAGATTTTAGGGCTATTTTTAGAGCATAATCTCGTTCTTTCATCAATTTCCAGATTTCTCCATTTAGCCAAGGAAGAGTACTCTTTTGGCCAGGTTTGGATTTGATTTTCTTTAGGAAGCCATTTATTGTCATCTGGATTGTGGATAGAAAAACCTGACTATCAGCTTCCACGTCTGTATAGGACAAGAGATCATTCCAGTTTATTCCCTTAATTGTTTTTTCAAAATAGTTTAATAGTTTAACTCTTAGGTATTCTGAGTTGATCCGGCTTTCTAACAGTAGAGAGGTTAAACCTGCTCTTAGACAGCTTTCTGGCTATAAGTGTCAGATTATGATCAGACAGCCCAGTAACCATATTGAATGATTTAATCACTCTCTCTGGTTTATTACTGAACACCAAATCAATCTGTGTTTTAGAGCAACAAGTCACCCTGGTTGGCCCTTTAACTTGGTTCCCAGGAGTCTTCCAACCAGGGTGTGTCTGATTTCACTGTGGACCACCTGCTTCCTGCTCTCACGGTGATGGTAATGAAGAGTAGAGAAAAGGGGGAGCATTTTTATTAGGATCCTCATTAGCTACTGCACAGTACTTGTCAAAATTCCAACACACCTACTCATTCCAGGATTTACCATGAACTATGAAATAATACATATGGAATCATGTAGTAACCAAAAAAGTTTTAAATAAATCAAAATATATTTTATATTTGAGATTCATCAAAGTAGCCAGCCTTTGCCTTGAATACAGATTTGCACAATCTTGGCATTCTCTCAACCAGCTTCATAGTTTTCATGTCTTCACTATTATTCTACAATGTAAAACATAGTCCAAAATAAATGAAAACCCTGGAATGAGTAGGTCTGTCCAAACTGTTGAGTGGTACAGTATATGTGTATATATATATATATATATATATATATATATATATATATATATATATATATATATATATATATATATATATATAAAGTGTTATATATTGGAAAGACACAAAGAGAAAACAAAAATGATATTTACACTATTCATACATATTCAAATCTGTATAGCTCTTTAAGAAGATGATTGGCACTGTGATACAAGATATTGTTTTATCTGTTTTTTTGGAGCTAAACTTGTTGCCTGAGATTCCATGATGATATGACTCTATAGATAACTGAGTAACCTCTGGTAACAGATCATTCCATGATGATATGACTCTATAGATAACTGAGTAACCTCTGGTAACAGATCATTCCATGATGACATCACTCTATACATAACTGAGTAACCTCTTGTAACAGATCATTCCATGAAGACATGACTCTATACATAACTGAGTAACCTCTGGTAACAGATCATTCCATGATGACATCACTCTATACATAACTGAGAAACCTCTGGTAACAGATCATTCCATGATGACATGACTCTATACATAACTGAGAAACCTCTGGTAACAGATCATTCCATGATGATATGACTCTATAGATAACTGAGTAACCTCTGGTAACAGATCATTCCATGAAGACATGACTCTATACATAACTGAGAAACCTCTGGTAACAGATCATTCCATGATGACATGACTCTATACATAACTGAGTAACCTCTGGTAACAGATCATTCCATGATGACATCACTCTATACATAACTGAGAAATCTCTGGTAACAGATCATTCCATGAAGACATGACTCTATAGATAACTGAGTAACCTCTGGTAACAGATCATTCCATGATGACATGACTCTATACATAACTGATCGAAGCATTAAATCTGTTTTTGGTTTGGGTAAAGTGAAGAAACCCATAGTGGGGTGTCTGGTGGGGTATGTGCTCTCTGTCTGTTTGATGTGTAAGCAAAGAGATTATACAAGAGGTTAGGCTTTTTCCAACACACACATATTTACTAAAAATGTAGTCCGTTTCTTGTCAACCCTCAACTCTGAAAGATGATCATCCATGTTGTTGATGTTAGTTCTATGTAAAGCAGTTAAAGGCAATGTGTTTCCTTACTCAGTGTTACTCCTCCTCTTCACCGTGTTCATCGGTCACACCCTTTATGCACAGCTCCAGTTGGGGAAAAGGCCTTAGAAAACACTTTGAACCAAATACAATGATTTTGGTTGTAGATGTACTTACGACCAGTTTATTGCTACCTACCTATTTCCCCGAAACTGACAGTAACTCCTAAGAGTGTCAGTGAGCTCCCTGGCTGTAGGTGCTGATGTGTAGAGTGTGCAATCATCAGCATGCATAGTCATTTTAGCTTCTAGTAAGACAAGTGGCAAATCATTTGTAAAAAACGAGAAGAGTAACAGCCCTGAGGGATACCGCAATGTACATATTTTATGTTAGAGAAGCTTCTATTGGAGATGGAGTTGGAGAGGAGTGAGGGTGTATGGCTCGCCTACGTCTACCTGATTTCCCTGTGGACTACCTGCCTCCTGGTTTTACAGTGCTGGTAAGATGAGGGAGAGAGGGAGGGAGGTGGAGAGGAGTGAGGGTGTATGGCTCGCCTACGTCTACCTGATTTCCTGTGGACCATCTGCTTCCTGGTCTTCCAGTAGTAGAGAGAGAGAGAGAGAGAGAGAGAGAGAGAGAGAGAGAGAGAGAGAGAGAGAGAGAGAGAGAGAGAGAGAGAGAGAGAGAGAGAGAGAGAGAGAGAGCAAGGAAGGATTGAGAGAGAGAGAAAGCAAGGAAAGATAGAGAAAGGCAGAAAGGAAAGATAGAGAGACAAAGCAAGGAAAGATAGAGAGAGACAGCAAGGAAAGATAGAGAGAGAAAGCAAGGAAAAATCGAGAGAGATAGAGAGAGAGAGCAAAGATAGCCATAGAGAGAGAGAGAGCAAAGATAGCGATAGAGAGATAGAGAGCAAAGATAGCGATAGAGAGATAGAGAGCAAAGATAGAGAGTGCAGAGAGAGATAGAGCAGAGAGAGCGACGGAGAGAGTAGCTTAGCTTGGGCCAGTAACTGAAAGTTTGCTGGTTCGAATCCCAAGCCATCTGGGTGAAAAAAATGTAACCTTAATCACTGTGGATAAGAGCGTCTGCTAAATGCCTAGAATGTAGAGGGATAGAGAAAGCAGGAGAGAGACCAATTATTGCCTTTTTAGGGGGATCCAGTAATGCTAAAGAAAACATTGGAATACAGTGACGCAAGTCGATTTTAACTGGAATAAAATAACTGCATATCACTATTACTACACATAAGCACATTGTCTTTAATCCATGTTACACATGTCTTTCCCATCTCTCATGATCCAGCAGATATGGGGCCTCATGCAAGATCAAACAATGGCATGAGTAATGGTATGAGCATTCCTACAGATCGCCTCCCAAGTTACACTTTTTTATGTTCTCCCCGAGTTCGGAATGCCCTGCGGCCTTTGCACCAGTAGAAGAAGAGGAGGAGAAGAGGAGGAGGAGGAGCGGAGAGGGGAGGGGGTATTTTTGGACACGAAAAGAGCTTTAAATAGAATTCCTTTCATGTGAGACGAATGCATGTTATTTTTTTCCTGTGATACTATAAACTAAAAGGTTTCCTTTTGAAAGCTGTGCTGTCCTATTTTTAACAGTTACATTTCAGACTTAATAAAGGTGCCTCTCTTTGTCAATGGCACCTACCAGTGTTGGGGTCAAATTCAGTTTTCAATTCAGTCAATTCTGGAAGTGAATAGAAGACTGTTACATTGTTTTCTATAGGGATTTTTTCCAATCATCAATCGACTTTCAATTCACTTACTGGGTTGACTAAATTGAGATGTGAATTGACTCCAACTATCTCTGAGACTGTCTTAGAGTGGAGATGTTTTAGGTTGAGGTAAGTAAGACTTCCCTCAGCCAGCACAGCTTAGTGGGTTACAGGAGAGATCCCTGCCTGGCTCCAGCAGCATCTGCCTCTTTTTAGAGAGAGAGAGAGAGAGAGAGAGAGAGAGAGAGAGGCTCAGGATTATGCTGCAGCTATTTTTAGCTGCTCCCGGTCAGGGTTCAGGGGTCACTGCGCTTGGGGAATAGCGGAATTCTCTGCCGCAATTCATCTCATCAACGCTGAAATTCCCAGTTTGGAAAACCAAGAAAATCCATCACCAACAGGCAGGACTCGCCCTGTCTGTGTCTGTAAACTCTCTTTTCCTTTACACATAGTTTCCTTTCCTTTACACAAAGTTTCCTTTACACAGAGAGAGTTTAATTTCCTTTACAAAGACAAAGATTTCTTTAGAGAGTTTAATTTCCTTTACACAGAGAGAGTTTACTTTCCTTTACACAGAGAGAGTTTAATTTGTGTTGACCTCTTTCCTCTCTCTTCATCTGAAATGAAATTATTGTCAGATTTTTACATTTACATTTACATTTAAGTCATTTAGCAGACGCTCTTATCCAGAGCGACTTACAAATTTAGTTCGTGTCAGATGAAAACATTATTTTTAGAAGTCAGATATAGACTTGTGATTGAATAAATGCTTGAGTGCCAATCATTTTTCCACATTGATGGATTTGATGATAGACTGAGAGAGAAAGGGATGCTTTCTCACTGCACACACACACACACGCACATACATACACGCACACAAGCACACACACACAGTTGTTCCTTCCAGATCAAACACCAAACACAAGGGGTTCATTTTCTGTATATCACAGGAGCACATTCCTCATGTGTGTGTGTGTGTGTGTGTGTGTGTGTGTGTGTGTGTGTGTGTGTGTGTGTGTGTGTGTGTGTGTGTGTGTGTGTGTGTGTGTGTGTGTGTGTGTGTGTGTGTGTGTGTGTGTGTGTGTGTGTGTGTGTGTGTGTGTGTGAAGCAGTGCTGGTGTCAGCTTGGTTGGTGAGGTCCAACACCAGCTGACTGAGAGGGCTCGTTTCTGGGCTCAGCTTGGTTGGTGAGGTCCAACACCAGCTGACTGAGAGGGCTCGTTTCTGGGCTCAGCTTGGTTGGTGAGGTCCAACACCAGCTGACTGAGAGGGCTCGTTTCTGGGCTCAGCTTGGTTGGTGAGGTCCAACACCAGCTGACTGAGAGGGCTCGTGTCTGGACTCAGCTCTTGGGCATGAAGTACTCTAAATTGCAGACTTGATTTTGGACTTGAATTTACATGTAGCCAAAATTTGAATGATATTTTCAGTATTTTCATTACTACTGGAAAGCGGCCCAATTCTGCCCTACATGCATTAGTTGGTGAATTTCTCTGGACATGCCCCCAAACCTCACTTCCGTAAAGAGCTATTGGTAGGATTACACTGTCAAATATTTTGGTCCAAATTCTAATTGAGATGTTGATTTTGAATAATTTCATTTTTATTGCATACATTGCTCTGCGGGATTTTTCTTTGAGTGCATTCACTGCCATATTAAAGTTTCCCGATGCAGATAAGGTTTTAGTGTGTTCAATTATGATGTTGTTCAGGGTGAATTTATCGTTGTGTTTCTGACATCTTATTTTTTGAGAGTGAAAATCATGATTTTTTTTTAAATTTACTGCCAGGGCCCAATTATGCCAATATTGCTTTTTTTCTAATTGTTTTACATTAATTATCAACCCATCATTATCAACCCATCATTATCAACCCATTTTCCAGAAACATTTAGTTTTCTGTTTCCATATGCAGTTGATGTTTTGAGTAGCCGAATTGACACCTTCTTTATACAGTTCATCATGTAATTTGATTTCAATGTTTTAATGAATCTCGTTGCACTGTCTTGTGCCCATCTGTACGATTGGTTTAAGTTGTAGAGTTTGTTCAGTATTTGGTCAGGACTGTCAGAACCTGTTCTTGCATTGAAATCTCCACAAAGAAGCACTTTACCCTGCGCCTGAAATGTAATGATTTCTGTCTGGAGATTGTCAATAAACTGATCATCATAATATGATGAATCTGAAGGAGGAGCATAAGCTGCACATAAGTATGTAAACATCATGGTCACAATAGATTGTACCTTTGTTAAGTTTTAGCCAAATGTGATTAGTACCTTTTTTCATTCCATTCAGTACTAAGTCTCGGCCCCGTTTAACATTTTTATGTTTGATTGATGGTAGTAAACTTTCTCGATAGCCTGAGGGACACTGAGTATCTATGTCTCCACGACACCATGTTTCCAATAGGATTATGACGTCCTGTCCCTTGATGTTTTTAATCAATTCTGGATTTGTTGTTTTATAACCAAAGTGTGAAGAGTATAGGCCCTGGATATTCCAAGATAGTTAGTGATGTCATTTATAATATGCGATATTCACTGGTTTAAAGTAAAGTACATTGAAAAAACTCAAAATAATAATATATATAAATATATTTATTTTATACACACACACACACACACACACACACACACACACACACACACACACACACACACACACACACACACACACACACACACACACACACACACACACACACACACACACACACACACACACACACACACACACACACACACACACACACACACACACACACACACACACTGTCATGTTTTGTCATGGATTGTCATGTCTTGTCCCTGTGCTTCCTCTTCTATTCGTTTCCCCCTGCTGGTCTTATTAGGTTCTTTCCCTCTCTCTATCCCTCTCTCTCCCCCTCCCTCTCTCCCTCTCTCTCTCTCTATCGTTCCGTTCCTGCTCCCAGCTGTTCCTCATTCTCCTAACTACCTCGTTTACTCTTTCACACCTGTCCCCTATTTTGCCCTCTGATTAGAGTCCCTATTTCTCTCTCTGTTTCCGCTTCTGTCCTTGTCGGATCCTTGTTTGCTGTACTGTGTCCTTGTTCCGTCCCTGTCGTGTTTTTGCCTTCTTCAGATGCTGCGTGTGAGCAGGTGTCTCTATCAGCTACGGCCTGCGCCAACCCGAAGCGACCTGCAGTCTGTGGCCACTTCTCCTGTTGTTCCCCTCTACAGACTAGAGGATTTCTGTTATTCCTGTTTGGACATTACCTGTGAAAGAATTCAGGATTAGTCGTTTTCTGTTAGGACTGGAATAAACTCTGTTTCTGTTAAGTCACTTTTGGGTCCTCATTCACCTGCATAACAGAAGGATCCGACCAAGAATGGACCCAGCGACTACGGATCCTCGCAACTCAGCCGTCGAGATCCAGGGAGCGATGCTCGGCAGACACGAGCAGGAATTGTCTGCTGCTCGTCATGCCGTTGAGACCCTGGCCGCTCAGGTCTCCGACCTCTCAAGACAGTTTCTGAATCTCCGTCTCGAGCCACCAGCTACTTCCTGGTCTTCTGAGTCTCCGGAACCAAGAGTTAATAACCCACCGTGTTACTCTGGGCAGCCCACTGAGTGCCGCTCCTTTCTCACCCAGTGTGATATTGTGTTCTCTCTCCAGCCCAACACATACTCAAGAGATAGAGCTCGTATCGCCTACGTCATATCACTCCTTACTGGACGGGCTCGGGAGTGGGGCACAGCTATCTGGGAGGCAAGGGCTGAGTGTACTAACGAGTATCAGAACTTTAAAGAGGAGATGATACGGGTTTTTGATCGTTCAGTTTTTGGGAAGGAGGCTTCCAGGGCCCTGGCTTCCCTATGTCAAGGTGATCGATCCATAACGGATTACTCCATAGAGTTTCGCACTCTTGCTGCCTCCAGTGACTGGAACGAGCCGGCGTTGCTCGCTCGTTTTCTGGAGGGACTCCACGCTGAGGTTAAGGATGAGATTCTCTCCCGGGAGGTTCCTTCCAGCGTGGATTCTTTGATTGAACTCGCCATCCGCATAGAACGACGGGTAGATCTTCGTCACCGAGCTCGTGGAAGAGAGCTCGCTTTAACGGTGTCCCCCCTCTCCGCATCTCAACCATCTCCTTCCACTGGCTCAGGTATTGAGCCCATGCAGCTGGGAGGTATTCGCATCTCGACTAAGGAGAGGGAACGGAGAATCACCAACCGCCTCTGCCTCTATTGCGATTCTGCTGGACATTTTGTCATTTCATGTCCAGTAAAAGCCAGAGCTCATCAGTAAGCGGAGGGCTACTGGTGAGCGCTACTACTCAGGTCTCTCCATCAAGATCCTGTACTACCTTGTCGGTCCATCTACGCTGGACCGGTTCGGCAGCTTCCTGCAGTGCCTTGATAGACTCTGGGGCTGAGGGCTGTTTTATTGACGAAGCATGGGCTCGGAAACATGACATTCCTCTCAGACAGTTAGGGGAGCCCACGCCCATGTTCGCCTTGGATGGTAGTCTCCTCCCCAGTATCATATGTGAGACACTACCTTTAACCCTCACAGTATCTGGTAACCACAGTGAGACCATTTCCTTTTTGATTTTTCGTTCACCTTTTACACCTGTTGTTTTGGGTCATCCCTGGCTAGTATGTCATAATCCTTCTATTAATTGGCCTAGTAATTCTATCCTATCCTGGAACGTTTCTTGTCATGTGAAATGTTTAATGTCTGCTATCCCTCCTGTTTCTTCTGTCCCCTCTTCTCAGGAGGAACCTGGTGATTTGACAGGGGTGCCGGAGGAATATCATGATCTGCGCACGGTCTTCAGTCAGTCCAGAGCCACCTCCCTTCCTCCTCACCGGTCGTATGATTGTTGTATTGATCTCCTTCCGGGGACCACTCCCCCCCGGGGTAGACTATACTCTCTGTCGGCTCCCGAACGTAAGGCTCTCAAAGATTATCTGTCTGTTTCTCTCGACGCCGGTACCGTTGTGCCTTCTTCCTCTCCCGCCGGAGCGGGGTTTTTTTTGTTAAGAAGAAGGACGGTACCCTGCGCCCTTGCGTGGATTATCGAGGGCTGAATGACATAACGGTTAAGAATCGTTATCCGCTTCCCCTTATGTCGTCAGCCTTCGAGATTCTGCAGGGAGCCAGGTTCTTTACTAAGTTGGACCTTCGTAACGCTTACCATCTCGTGCGCATCAGGGAGGGGGACGAGTGGAAAACGGCGTTTAACACTCCGTTAGGGCATTTTGAATACCGGGTTCTGCCGTTCGGTCTCGCTAATGCTCCAGTTGTCTTTCAGGCATTAGTGAATGATGTACTGAGAGACATGCTGAACATCTTTGTTTTCGTTTACCTTGACGATATCCTGATTTTTTCACCGTCACTCCAGATTCATGTTCAGCACGTTCGACGTGTCCTCCAGCGCCTTTTGGAGAATTGTCTCTATGTGAAGGCTGAGAAGTGCGCCTTTCATGTCTCCTCCGTCACATTTCTCGGTTCTGTTATTTCCGCTGATGGCATTCAGATGGATCCCGCTAAGGTCCATGCTGTCAGCGATTGGCCCGTCCCTAAGTCACGTGTCGAGTTGCAGCGCTTTCTCGGTTTCGCGAATTTCTATCGCGTTTCATTCGTAATTTCGGTCAAGTGGCAGCTCCTCTCACAGCCCTTACTTCTGTCAAGACGTGCTTTAAGTGGTCCGGTTCCGCCCAGGGAGCTTTTGATCTCCTCAAGAAGCGTTTTACATCCGCTCCTATCCTTGTTACTCCTGACGTCACTAAACAATTCATTGTCGAGGTTGACGCATCAGAGGTGGGCGTGGGAGCCATTCTGTCCCAGCGCTCCCATTCTGACGATAAGGTCCATCCTTGCGCGTATTTTTCTCATCGCCTGTCGCCGTCGGAACGCAACTATGATGTGGGTAACCGCGAACTGCTCGCCATCCGCTTAGCCCTAGGCGAATGGCGACAGTGGTTGGAGGGGGTGACCGTTCCTTTTGTCGTTTGGACTGACCATAAGAACCTTGAGTACATCCGTTCTGCCAAACGACTCAATGCGCGTCAAGCTCGTTGGGCGTTGTTTTTCGCTCGTTTCGAGTTCGTGATTTCTTATCACCCGGGTACTAAGAACACCAAGCCTGATGCTTTATCCCGTCTCTTCAGTTCTTCTGTAGCTTCTACCGACCCCGAGGGGATTCTCCCTGAAGGGCGTGTTGTCGGGTTGACTGTCTGGGGAATTGAGAGACAGGTAAAGCAAGCACTCACTCACACTCCGTCGCCGCGCGCTTGTCCTAGTAACCTTCTTTTCGTTCCTGTTTCTACTCGTCTGGCTGTTCTTCAGTGGGCTCACTCTGCCAAGTTAGCTGGCCACCCCGGCGTTCGGGGTACGCTTGCTTCTATTCGCCAGCGGTTTTGGTGGCCGACTCAGGAGCGTGACACGCGCCGTTTCGTGGCTGCTTGTTCGGACTGCGCGCAGACTAAGTCAGGTAACTCTCCTCCTGCCGGTCGTCTCAGACCGCTTCCCATTCCTTCTCGACCATGGTCTCACATCGCCTTAGACTTTATTACCGGTCTGCCTTCGTCAGCGGGGAAGACTGTGATTCTAACGGTTGTCGATAGGTTCTCTAAAGCGGCTCATTTTATTCCCCTCGCTAAGCTTCCTTCCGCTAAGGAGACGGCACAAATCATCATTGAGAATGTGTTCAGAATTCATGGCCTCCCGTTGGACGCCGTTTCGGACAGAGGTCCGCAATTCACGTCTCAGTTTTGGAGGGAGTTCTGTCGTTTGATTGGTGCTTCCGTCAGTCTCTCTTCCGGTTTTCATCCCCAGTCTAACGGTCAAACAGAACGGGCCAATCAGACGATTGGTCGCATATTACGCAGTCTTTCTTTTCGAAACCCTGCGTCTTGGGCAGAACAGCTCCCCTGGGCAGAATACGCTCACAACTCGCTTCCTTCGTCTGCTACCGGGCTATCTCCTTTTCAGAGTAGTCTTGGGTACCAGCCTCCTCTGTTCTCGTCCCAGCTCGCCGAGTCCAGCGTTCCCTCCGCTCTTAGTCTTTTGTCCAACGTTGTGAGCGCACCTGGAGGAGGGTCAGGTCTGCACTTTGCCGACTGTGAGAGCCGCCAATAAACGTAGGATTAAGAGTCCTAGGTATTGTCGCGGTCAGAGAGTGTGGCTTTCCACTCGTAACCTTCCCCTTACGACAGCTTCTCGCAAGTTGACTCCGCGGTTCATTGGTCCGTTCCGTATTTCTCAGGTCGTTAATCCTGTCGCAGTGCGACTTCTTCTTCCGCGACATCTTCGTCGCGTCCACCCAGTCTTCCATGTCTCCTGTGTCAAGCCTTTTCTTCGCGCCCCCGTTCGTCTTCCCTCCCCCCCGTCCTTGTCGAGGGCGCACCTATTTACAGGGTACGGAAGATCATGGACATGCATTCTCGGGGACGTGGTCACCAGTACTTAGTGGATTGGGAGGGGTACGGTCCTGAGGAGAGGAGTTGGGTTCCATCTCGGGACGTGCTGGACCGTTCGTTGATTGATGATTTCCTCCGTTGCCGCCAGGGTTCCTCCTCGAGTGCGCCAGGAGGCGCTCGGTGAGTGGGGGGGTACTGTCATGTTTTGTCATAGATTGTCATGTCTTGTCCCTGTGCTTCCTCTTCTATTCGTTTCCCCCTGCTGGTCTTATTAGGTTCTTTCCCTCTCTCTATCCCTCTCTCCCCCTCCCTCTCTCTCTCTCTCTCTCTATCGTTCCGTTCCTGCTCCCAGCTGTTCCTCATTCTCCTAACTACCTCGTTTACTCTTTCACACCTGTCCCCTATTTTGCCCTCTGATTAAGTCCCTATTTCCCTCTCTGTTTCCGCTTCTGTCCTTGTCGGATCCTTGTTTGCTGTACTGTGTTCTTGTTCCGTCCTGTCGTGTTTTTGCCTTCTTCAGATGCTGCGTGTGAGCAGGTGTCTCTATCAGCTACGGCCTGCGCCAACCCGAAGCGACATGCAGTCTGTGGCCGCTTCTCCTGTTGTTCCCCTCTACAGACTAGAGGATTTCTGTTATTCCTGTTTGGACATTACCTGTGAAAGAATTCAGGATTAGTCGTTTTCTGTTAGGACTGGAATAAACTCTGTTTCTGTTAAGTCGCTTTTGGGTCCTCATTCACCTGCATAACACACACACACACACACACACACACACACACACACACACACACACACACACACACACACACACACACACACACACACACACACACACACACACACACACACACACACACACACACACACACACACACACACACACACACACACAAAATTACATTACATACAGACTAGTCATTCAACTGAGACTGCTCTTCTCTGTATCACGGAGGCGCTCCGCACCGCTAAAGCTAACTCTCTCTCCTCTGCTCTCATCCTTCTAGACCTATCGGCTGCCTTCGATACTGTGAACCATCAGATCCTCCTCTCCACCCTCTCCGAGTTGGGCATCTCCGGCGCGGCCCATGCTTAGATTGCGTCCTACCTGACAGGTCGCTCCTACCAGGTGGCGTGGCGAGAATCTGTCTCCTCACCACGCGCTCTCACCACTGGTGTCCCCCAGGGCTCTGTTCTAGGCCCTCTCCTATTCTCGCTATACACCAAGTCACTTGGCTCTGTCATAACCTCACATGGTCTCTCCTATCATTGCTATGCAGACAACACACAATTAATCTTCTCCTTTCCCCCTTCTGATGACCAGGTGGCGAATCGCATCTCTGCATGTCTGGCAGACATATCAGTGTGGATGACGGATCACCACCTCAAGCTGAACCTCGGCAAGACGGAGCTGCTCTTCCTCCCGGGGAAGGACTGCCCGTTCCATGATCTCGCCATCACGGTTGACAACTCCATTGTGTCCTCCTCCCAGAGCGCTAAGAACCTTGGCGTGATCCAGGACAACACCCTGTCGTTCTCAACTAACATCAAGGCGGTGGCCCGTTCCTGTAGGTTCATGCTCTACAACATCCGCAGAGTACGACCCTGCCTCACACAGGAAACGGCGCAGGTCCTAATCCAGGCACTTGTCATCTCCCGTCTGGATTACTGCAACTCGCTGTTGGCTGGGCTCCCTGCCTGTGCCATTAAACCCCTACAACTCATCCAGAACGCCGCAGTCCGTCTGGTGTTCAACCTTCCCAAGTTCTCTCACGTCACCCCGCTCATCCGCTCTCTCCACTGGCTTCCAGTTGAAGCTCGAATCCGCTACAAGACCATGGTGCTTGCCTACGGAGCTGTGAGGGGAACGGCACCTCAGTACCTCCAGGCTCTGATCAGGCCCTACACCCAAACAAGGGCACTGCGTTCATCCACCTCTGGCCTGCTCGCCTCCCTACCACTGAGGAAGTACAGTTCCCGCTCAGCCCAGTCAAAACTGTTCGCTGCTCTGGCCCCCCAATGGTGGAACAAACTCCCCCACGACGCCAGGACAGCGGAGTCAATCACCACCTTCCGGAGACACCTGAAACCCCACCTCTTTAAGGAATACCTAGGATAGGATAAGTAATCCTTCTCACCCCCGCCTTTAAGATTTAGATGCACTATTGTAAAGTGACTGTTCCACTGGATGTCATAAGGTGAATGCACCAATTTGTAAGTCAATCTGGATAAGAGCGTCTGCTAAATGACTTAAATGTAATGTAAATGTACATATAATTATTATTGTAATACCGGTGCCAATAAAATTAAGAATAGTTCTCTCTCCCTCCCTCTCTCTTACTGTGTCTCCCTCTCTTTCTTTCTCTCTCTCTCTCTCTCCCTCTCTGTCTTCCCCCCTTCCTCTTCCCTCTAAAGGACATGACAACCACGACTTGTTAATGCAGCGCTAAACGTTTGCTAATGGAGACAGGACGTGGAGACCCTCTCCCCTGGTCACTGCTGCCCAGGAAAGCCTCTTCCCTGGTAACTGCTGTCCAGGATAGTATGCTACTGCTGTTGGGTAGCATACACTGGCTTTACTCTCTGGGTACACACACAGTTACGCAGTCTCAAGCACACACACAAACACACACTCATACACACACACACCTAGACACACAGTAGCAGACATCGGCTGGTGGCTCTCAAGTGACACAGGAGTCTAAGGCACTGCATCTCAGTGCTAGGCTGTCTCATCATTGTCGGTGATCAGGCCTACCACTGTTTTATCGTCAGAAAACTTAACGATGGTGTTGGAGTCGTGTTTGGCCATGCAGTCGGGGGTGACCAGGGAGTACAGAAACTAAGTTTACACCCCTGAGGAGCCCCAGTGTTGAGGATCAGCGTGGCAGTGTGG
Organism: Oncorhynchus gorbuscha; assembly: GCF_021184085.1. Classification (NCBI taxonomy): domain Eukaryota; kingdom Metazoa; phylum Chordata; class Actinopteri; order Salmoniformes; family Salmonidae; genus Oncorhynchus; species Oncorhynchus gorbuscha. The sequence continues at coordinate 88,004,092 of NC_060181.1, read as the reverse complement.
AGTGCGATTGAGATTTCGTCATCTGGTGATCTGTTTGGGAGGTATGCGAACTGGAGTGGGTCTAGGGTACACGGGAGGCTGCTGTTTATTTGAGCAATGACCAGCTTTTCAAAGCACTTCATGGCTACCGACGTGAGTGCTACGGGGCAGTAATCATTTAGGCAGGTTACCTTCACTTCCCTGGGCACAGGGACTATGGTGGTCTGCTTGAGAAACGTAGTTATTACAGACTCAGAGGTTGAAAATGTCAGTGAAAACACTTGCCAGTTGGTCTGATCATGCTTTGAGTACACTTCCTGGTAATCCACCTGGCCCCGTGGCTTTGGGAATGTTGACCTGTTTAAAGGTCTTGCCACCATAACAGCCATCTACTACTACTGTGTCTACTGTATTATAGGTTACAGCTGTCTCTGTAGGACTGGACTGCTGAGGTGGGACAGATACCAGGCACTGAAGGAGCTACACGAAAGGCACACACACACGTAGGAGCACACACACTACATGGCATGTGGGGGAGCAACCTGTTCCCCTATTCTCTCCAGCGATGCTACTTCCTGTTCCTGTTTTCCAATCTAGGGGCCACAATATGTGACTCCTCTCTCTCTCCCTATGGTGATGGAAGCTCTGCTTGTGCTGTGATGTGAGGGTGTGTGCATGCGCGTGAGGAAGAGACTCAACACGCTGTCATATTCTTTAGCCAGGATACGTCAACATGTGCGTGTGAATTTTTTATCCCCAACCAAATTAATTCAGCTAAATGGACTCATCCTTACCTGTTTCCTGTAATTAGTCATTCAATAACACCTCTCTCAGGTGTCACACACACACACACACACACACACACACACACACACACACACACACACACACACACACACACACACACACACACACACACACACACACACACACACACACACACACACACACACACACACACACACACACATCTCAGTTGTCAGACAGAACAGTGAAGTCATTGTCTGTGTAATGTCTGGGGTGTTGATTAAGCCATGATGATATCATCAATAAATCACAATCACAGACTCATATTAGCAATTATCGGTCTAGGCTAGGTATATGAGCTAAGAGTTGCAGTCTGACAAACACACACAGACACAGACACACACACAAACACACAGACATACACATGCCCAGGTACGTGACCTTGGAGGCAGTGCCAGGACAGTCAGTAGACAGTGTGTAGAATTTATATATCTGTGTTAGTGTCAGAAGTGGAAACCCTAATGTGATCTCTTGACAATGACTGCTTTCATCTCAACCACCCCATAACAGGAAACTAGCAGGAGAGAAAGGGGGGAGGGGTTGGGAGGGGGGGGGGTAGAAAGAGGATAGAGGGATGATGTAGAGAGAGAGAGGAGTCGAACGAGGATAGAGGGATGATGTAGAGAGAGAGAGGAGTCGAACGAGGATAGAGGGATGATGTAGAGAGAGAGAGATGAGTAGAAAGAGCACAGGGGGATGATGTAGAGAGAGAGAGAGAGGAGTAGAAAGAGGATAGAGGGATGATATATATAGAGAGAGGAGTAGAAAGAGCACAGGGGGATGATGTAGAGAGAGAGGACTAGAAAGAGCACAGATGGATGATGTAGAGAGAGAGAGGACTAGAAAGAGGATAGAGGGATGATATATATAGAGAGAGGAGTAGAAAGAGGATTTGAGGGATGATATATATAGAGAGAGGGGAGTAGAGGGATGATGTAGAGAGAGAGGAGTAGAAAGAGGATTAGAGGGATGATGTAGAGAGAGAGAGGAATAGAAAGAGCACAGGGGGATGATGTAGAGAGAGAGAGGAGTAGAAAGAGGATTAGATGGATGATATATATAGAGAGGAGTAGAAAGAGGATTAGAGGATGATATATATAGAGAGGAGTAGAAAGAGGATTAGGGGGATGATGTAGAGAGAGAGAGGAGTAGAAAGAGCACAGGGGGATGATGTAGAGAGAGAGAGGAGTAGAAAGAGGGATTGTGTAAAAGAGAGAGGGGGGGGTTGACTACCTGCTGTTGGCAGGGCAACTCGTTCTGTTTATCTCCCTCTGTCCTCATGGGGAGGCAGGGTAGCCTAGTGGTTAGAATGTTGGGCTAGTAACCAGAAGTTTGGAATTTCAAGTTCAAATCCCCGAGCTGACAAGGTACAAATCTGTCGTTCTGCCCCTGAACAACCCACTGTTCCTAGGCTGTCATTGAAAATAAGAATTTGTTCTTATTAACTGACTTGCTTAGTTAAATAATGGTCAAATAAAAAATCTATGTGTGGGTCTCTTTGTCCTCATTTGTGTGTGGGTCTCATTGTCCTCATATGTGTGTGGGTCTCATTGTCCTCATATGTGTGTGGGTCTCATTGTCCTCATATATATATATATATATATATGTGTGTGGGTCTCATTCTCCTCATGTGTGTGATTGTCCTCATATATTTGTGTGGGTCTCATTGTCCTCATATGTGTGTGGGTCTCATTGTCCTCATATGTGTGTGGGTCTCATTGTCCTCATATGTGTGTGGGTCTCATTGTCCTCATATGTGTGTGGGTCTCATTGTCCTCATATGTGTGTGGGTCTCATTGTCCTCATATGTGTGTGGGTCTCATTGTCCTCATATGTGTGTGGGTCTCATTGTCCTCATATGTGTGTGGGTCTCATTGTCCTCATGTGTGTGTGGGTCTCATTGTCCTCATGTGTGTGTGGGTCTCATGTCACTCTGTGGTTTCTTTTCACCCCTTCTTCCTGATCTCAAAGGTCAAATTTGACATCATCCAAAGGAGACAACATGTAACGATCAGAACTATGTGATAGATTCTCCACCATTTGTTCTGAAACTTGGGTGGGTGTGTGAGAGCTCCACCTAAGCTGGCAGGAAGGATGTTTGTGGCAGAGCGTCTGGGCTGAAATTAAACCACTTCCTCTCCTTTTGTTGTTGCGTCTCAGAAGTGTGTACGTGTGTGTATGTATGTGTATCCTGAGTTTCCTGTGGCTCAAACTCTTGGTATGGTTCCAACCAACACTATTCCCCAGAGAATTCCCAGAGAAATGGGACACTATACTATTAGTACACATACTACATAATTAACATTATTATAGAAATAATATTACTGTAGTTACAATTAACACAGAAATACTATTACAGTCGTTACCATTATTACAGAAATGCTTTTAGCGTAGTTACCATTATTACAGAAATACTATTACTGTAGTTTCCATTATTACAGAAATACTGCTAGTGTATAATTACCATTATTATACAAATAATAATGGCCACCATTAGTAGGCACGAGGAATTGCTTCGTGGCCATTGGAGGGGGTCCACACCTTGGCCGAACGCCATGACCGGCCGTTGTACATCTTGCTGGAGCAATTCCACGGGTAGCCTACTGTGACAGAAACCTCACATTCCCTTAGTAACTTGGCTGTTAGCAGGGCCGCCTCACTGGTCACTCCGTCTTCCTCCCTGGAACACTTCAATGGAGAGCCAGGCATCTGTCGGGCGTTTCTAGCTCAATGTGGCCTCATCTTTGAGCTTTAGCCCTCCTCCTTCCCCTCCGACCACTCTAAGATAAAATACCTTATCACTCTGATGTCCAGGAGGGCGCTCGCCTGGGCTCCAGCTGTATGGGAGAAACAGCCGGTCATATGCGTCAGTCTGGAGGAGTTCGTGGGAGAGGTCAAGAAGGTATTTGATGCCCCATTCTCCGAGGGAGAGGCTTCCCGGGAAGCTACTCCGGCTTCAGCAGGACTCCCGCAGTGTGGCAGACTATGAACCTGGAAGTTATTCCAGCTTCGGCAGGACTCCCGCAGTGTGGCAGACTATGAACCTGGAAGCTACTCCAGCTTCAGCAGGACTCCCGCAGTGTGGCAGACTATGAACCTGGAAGCTACTCCAGCTTCGGGCAGGATTCCGCAGTGTGGCAGACTATGAACCTCGAAGCTACTCCAGCTTCGGCAGGACTCCCGCAGTGTGGCAGACTATGAACCTCGAAGCTACTCCAGCTTCGGCAGGACTCCCGCAGTGTGGCAGACTATGAACCTGGAAGCTACTCCAGCTTCGGCAGGACTCCCGCAGTGTGGCAGACTATGAACCTGGAAGCTACTCCAGCTTTCGGCAGGACTCCCGCAGTGTGGCAGACTATGAACCTGGAAGCTACTCCAGCTTCAGCAGGACTCCCGCAGTGTGGCAGACTATGAACCTGGAAGCTACTCCAGCTTCAGCAGGACTCCCGCAGTGTGGCAGACTATGAACCTGGAAGCTACTCCAGCTTCAGCAGGACTCCCGCAGTGTGGCAGACTATGAACCTGGAAGCTACTCCAGCTTCAGCAGGACTCCCGCAGTGTGGCAGACTATGAACCTGGAAGCTACTCCAGCTTCAGCAGGACTCCCGCAGTGTGGCAGACTATGAACCTGGAAGCTACTCCAGCTTCAGCAGGACTCCCGCAGTGTGGCAGACTATGCGGTGGATTTCCAAACATTTGCAGCAGAGAGTGACTGGAACCATGAAGTCCATGAACCACTTGTTCCTACATGGAGTCTCGGAGGAGGTCAAGGACGGGCTGGCAGCCCGGGAATTACAAATGGATCTCAATTCCCTCATCGCCTTGACCATTATGATCGATGGGCCACAACGGGAATGACAGAGGGAGAGGAGATTCGATTTTGCTCGCCCGTCCAAAGATTCCACCTCTCCTCCTCCGAGGCATCCCGGAAGTCCCCGACGGCCAAGTTTTCGAGAGAACCTGAGGCTACCCGAGGTTCCCCGAGAGTCGCCAAAGACGGCCGAGTCACCATTTCCCGAGCCTATGTAACTAGGCAGAGCTGGTTTGTCTCCAGCGGAATGGCTATACAGGTTCAACACTAAGAGTTGTCTGTATTACGGGACTCGTGGTCATTTTGTGTCCTGTTGTCCGTTAAAAGGCTCACCGGTAGGAGCAAGTACTCTGGTGGACCATATGGGGAACATTTTTTCTTCCCTCACCCGCTCTCAGTGTCATTCCATTATGCTGTGGGGAAACCAGTTGAAATCTCTCCGTGTCCTCATCGACTCTAGGGCCGATGAAAGCTTTTGTACTATACACTGGCTTCCGAGCTGGGCAAACTCACTCAGCCCCTCTCCATTCCCATGGACGTTATAGTGCTGGATGGGCGCTCTATAGGCCTGGGTCAACCACAACACCACTCCCATCAACCTACGTGTGTCAGGGAACAACAGCAAGGCTATTCAGTTCCTGCTCATTAAGTCTCCTCAGAATCCCATGGTATTGGGATTCTCCTGGCTAAAACGACACACTCCCCTCATTAACTGGTCTGCTAGTGCCTTCAATGGCTAGAGCCTGTTCTGACATGCCAGTTGCCTGAAGTCAGCACAACCTGCCCCGGGACATCTTCCTGGGGGTTTGGAAGGTGCCCCGGACCTCTCTGCCTTTCCTGCGGACTACCAGGACCTCCGGGAGGTGTTCAACAAGGCCCGGGCCACTTCATTTCCATATGGGGGATTGACCTTTTCCCTATCACCACTCCACCTCTGGGACGACTGTACTCTCTGTCGGGACCAGAGACGAAGGCCATGGAGACCTACATTGGTGACTCACTAGCTGCAGGATTCATCCATCCTTCCTCTACCGCTGGCGCCCGTGCATCAACTCCCGGGGTCTCAACGACATAACGGTGAAGAACCGCTGCCCGCTACCCCTCATCTTCTCTGCCTTCGAGCCGCTCCAGGGGGCTATTGTGTTTTCCAAGCTGGATCTACGGAACGCCTACCACCTGGTGCAGACATGGGAGAGGGAAGAGTGGAAGACCGCCTTCAACACGGCCAGCGATCACTAAGAGTATCTGGTCATGCCATTTGGCTTTACCAATACCCCTGCTGTGTTGCAGGCTCTGGTTAACAATGATCTCTGCGAGATGTTAAACGGGTTTGTCTTTGTCTACCTAGATGACATAATCATCTTCTCCTGTTCCACCCAAGAACATGTGCTCCACATCTGACAGGTTCTTTAATGCCTACTTGAGAGCTAGCTGTTTGTAAAAGCAGAGAAGTACGAGTTCCATCACTCCACCATCCCTTTTCTGGGTTACGTCATCGCTGCAGGGAGTGAACAAATGGATCCCGGGAAGGTGAGAGCGGTGGTGGATTGGCCCCAGCCTACTTCCATGGTGCAGCTGCAATGTTGCCTGGGGTTCGCCAACTTCTATCGCTGCTTTATCTGGGGTTACGGCACCCTGGCTTCCCCCCTGTCAGCACTCACCTCGCCAAAGGTTCTGTTCACGTGGTCTCCAGCTGCTCAAACATCGCTTCACCACACCTCCCATCTTGGTACATCATGACCCATCCCGTCAGTTCATGGTGGAGGCCGATGCTTCGGATGTCGGAGTGGGGGCTGTCCTTTCCCAGCATTCTTCCCTGGACCTTCTTCTCCCATCGCCTCAATGCCATGGAGAAGAACTAATATTTTGGGAATCGTGAACTTCTCGCAGTGAATATGGCGTTAGAGGAATGGAGGCACAAGCTGGAGGAGTGGAACATCCGTTCATCATGTGGACCGACCACAAGAACCGGGAGTATCTCCGCACCGCCAAGTGCCTCAACTCCAGGCAAGCCAGATGGGCCCTGCTGTTCACACGGTTTCAACTTTTCCCTCTTGTACCGGCCAGGATCTAAGAATGTCAAGCCAGATGCGCTGTCACGCCGCTATAGCCCCATGACTACTAGCCCGGAACCCGAAACCATCCTTCGCACTTTGTGCCTGGCGATGGCACTCAGCTCAGGTCCATGGGGAGCAGCATTCCCAGCCGAACCCTGGGTGGAAGCCCCGATAACTGGATGTTTGATCCTGACGCCGTCCACTCCGCGGTACTGGAGTGGGCCCACTCCTCCAGCCTTGCCTGCCACCTGGGCTCCCGTCGGACCCTGGCCTTTGTGCGACAACGCTTTTTGTTGCCTACCATGGTCCCTGACGTGTCGGCATTCATCGCCGCTGGCACAGATTGTGCACAGAACAAGACTCCAGCTGGTCTCCTCCAACTTCTGCCAGTCCCACACCATCCCTGTGTATTTATACCTGTGTTCTCTGTTTGTCTGTTGCCAGTTCATTTTGTTTCGTCAAGCCGACCAGCGTTTTTCTCTCTGCTCCTGTCTCTCGTTTGTTCCTGTTTTCTAGATTTCCCGGTGTTGGATAACCAGCAGACAACGGCTCCAAGATAATAATAATGGATAACCAGCAGACAACGGCTCCAACATAATAATCATGGATAACCAGCAGTACCTCTTTGAAGCCAACTGCCAACTACCTAACACACAAAACTACACTCATATCCCTGCTTCTACACATATCCAGACACAGATAATAGCAGATCTCTACAGAAAGAAAAACATTACACATAGAGAAAAGGGAATATCTAGATGGACCAGACCCACCCTTACAGAGACTCTTCTATCTCCTCTCTAAGATCCATCAAGAACCAGATAGCTGGACATTCCCGTTTGAGGTCCCCAAGGGAACCTTCTGTCAGAGTCCTCACCAGCAGCCAAATTTATTGACTACTTCTTCAATCCCATCTCACAAGGGCACCCTTGCTATCATAAGGACGAGGACCACTTCATAGACAGACTCCACACCATTCCATTCGTAGCACATGCATAGTTATATACGATTGTCTGCCTCTACACCAACATAGACATCTCATTAGGCTTGACAGCCGTGGACTCTGCACTCCGTAGATATTCAGATCCAGATAGAACAGACTCACATCTCCTACAGCTCTTACAACTTGTTTTAAAAAACAATGATTTCACTTTCAATAACCAACACTACCTACAGATTCATGGGACTCTCTAATGTTTACATGGTAGACTGGGAGCCTTAGTTAAATGCCTGTTGTGTCCCATGTATTATAGATGCTACCTGGATGATATCTTGGGAACATGGGAACATGATCTGGTACACTTCACAACATTCATTGACATATTCAACAACCATCATCACACCAAACATAAGAGAGAGAGAGAGAAAAAGAGAAAAAGATAAAGAGAGAAAGTGAGAGGAGAAGATGTTCTTGCCTGCCCTACTTCTGAATGACCTGTTTTCTGTCCTTTTTTGAGGGGGGATGAAGAGGGGGAGGGAGGTAGGTAGAGAGGAGAGCAATTAGAGGGTGCTTTAGAGAACACCTCACCCCTACTGCCTAGCGTAGACACATCCGCGGCACATCCAACCCAGCCGCACCAATGTGCAGAAACACCGTACACCTCGCAACCTGGTCAGCGTGCACTGTGCCCGTTCCGCCACAGGAGTCGCTAGTGCATGATGAGAGTGCAGATATCCCTGCCAGCCAAACCCTCCCTAACTAGGACGATGCTGGGCAGCGCCAGAGCCTCCCGGTCAGGGCCGGCAGCGCCAGAGCCTGGGCTTGAACCCAGGGTCTCTGGTAGCGCAGCTAGTGCTGCGCCACGCGGGAGGCCCCCTTTACTCATTATGAACCGAAACTGTCACTCTCTCTCTCTGTCTCTCTGTGCTTATTATGGTGATGGAGAACTGGCTGAAAGACTTCCGGCTGGGAGATCATCTCCTTTTGGTGGGAAATCAGGTCATTGACGGGGCCATAGACCAATTAAAGCTTTTGCATGATTGAAATAGCCATTTAACAATTGCTGTAGGTGCAATCCAAAGAGACCAGTTGGCTCCTGACCCATCAACAGAGAACCACTTTATTGAGTGATCAATTAAATCCAATAAATAGCAGTACCGAAACTCAATTATCTCCATTAACAGTGATGGGAACTGCAGAAAGAAGTTAGTAGATCTAGGATCAGGTCCCTCGGGGCAATGTGTGGGGGTACAGGTTAGTTGAGGTCATTTGTACATGTTTATAGTGGTAAAGTGACTATTCATAAATAATAAACAGCGAGTTGCAGCAGTGTAAAAATAAAGGGGGGAGGGTGGGGTCAATGTAAATAGTCTCATGGCCATTTGATTAATGGTTCAGCAGTCATAAGATGTTATAACCTCTTTGGGCTAGGGGGCAGTATTATCACACCCAGATGAAAAGCGTGCCCAAAGTAAACTGCCTGTTTCTTAAGCTAGGATATGCAAATAATTGGTAGATGTAGATAGAAAACACTCTAAAGTTTCTAAAACTGTTAAAATCATGTATGTGGGTATAACATAACATATTTGACAGGCAAAACCCCGAGGACAAACGATCCAGGAAAAAATATATTTGAGATCACTGTGTTTTCAATGGTTTTCTAGGGGAACTAGATTTATGAGGCACCTGGTTGCAGTTCCTAGGGCTTCCACTAGATGTCAACAGTCGTTTGAAATTGGTTGATGTTTTTCCTTTGCGAAATAAAGAAGTAGCCCTTTCCTTTCTGTGTCAAGCCAAGAGAACTCCTTTGTTTGGTGCGTGCGACTGTAACGTCGTTCGTCTGTTGTATGAAGAGAGTCAGACCGAAATGCAGCGTGTAGGTTACTCATGACTTTAATTAAAATAATCGCGGTACATGAAATAACTGTATATGAAAACAACAAACGAAACGTGAAACCTATTACAGCCTATCTGGTGACTACAACACTAAGACAGGAACAAACACCCACAAATACAACGCGAAAGTCAGGCTATCTAAATACGGTTCTCAATCAGAGACAACGACAAGCACCTGACTCTGACTGAGAATCGCCCCAGGCAACCAAGCCTAACTAGACACACCCCTAATCAGCCGCAATCCCAATTACTACAAACCCAATACGAAACACAACATATAAACCCATGTCACACCCTGGCTACCCAAACATATACCAAAAACACTAAATATAATGACCAAGGCGTGACAGCGACCTGGAACTCGCTCCACTTTCATTTTATCCACTGAACACAGTTTATTCTGTCGATTATTTATGTTTAAAAAAAACTAAAGTTGGATTAGGAAAGTTGTTTGAAATGTTTGGACCAAGTTTACACGTATACCTTGTTAGCTACTTTGTAGTCATGTTGTGCGAGTTGGAATCGGTGTATTGTCTGAATCAAACGCAAGTAAATGGGGATATAACGAAGGAATTTATCGAACAAAAGGACCATTTGTGAATTATATCGTTATTTCAGCACCTCCCTGGTTGAAAAATGTTTGTCGTGCATTTTGATGCTGGGTGCTGTCCTCAGATAATCACAGCGAGGTGCGAGGTGCGATAATCAATTACGGCTTTCGCCGTAAAGAATGAAAGTTAAATATTTATAGTGATTTAATTTGATTTTGAGCCCTGCCATTTCACTGGGGGTTGTCAAATCGATCCCAATAAATGGTTTTGATCCCTAAGAAGTTATTAAGGAGCTATCGCTTGCTGTGCGGTAGCAGAGAGAACAGTCTATGACTTGGGTGACTGGAGTCTTTGACAATTCTTTAGGCCTTACTCTGACACCACCTAGTATGTAGGTCCTGGATGGCAGGAAGCTTAGCCCCATTGATGTACTAGGCCGTACACACTACCCTCTGTAACGGGCGTTGATGCAACCGGTTAGGATGCTCTCGATGGTGCAGCTGTAGAACTTTTTGAAGATCTGGGGACACATGCCAAACCTTTTCAGTCTCCCGATGGGGAAAAGGCATTGTTGTGCATTCTGTGTTGGTGTGTTTGAACCGTAATAGTAGCTTTTTGGTGATGTGGACACCAAGGAACATGAAAGTCTACTGGCTCTACCCATCGAGGTTAACTGGGGCCGTGTTCAGCCCACCTTTTCCTGTAGTCCACGATCAGCTCTTTTGACTTGCTCACGTTAAGGGAGAGGTTACTGTCCTGGCACCACACTGCCAGATCTCTGATCTCCTCACTATAGGCTGTCCCATTGTTGTCGGTGATCAGGCATACCTCTGTTTTATTGTCAGAAAACGTAATGATAGTGTTGGAATCGTGCTTGGCCATGGGTGAATAGGGAGTACAGGAGGGGACTAAGCACGCACCCCTGAGGGGCCCCTGTGTTGAGGATCAGCGTGGCAGAAGTGTCGTTGCCAACCCTTACCACCTGGGGGAGGCTCGTCAGAAAGTCCAGGATCCAGTTGCGGAGGGAGGTGTTCAGCCCCAGGGTCCTTTAGGTTAGTGATGATCTTTGTGAGCACTATGGTATTGAATGTTGAGCTATAGTCAAGTAACAGCATTCTCACATGTGTGTTCCTCTTGTGTGGGCAGTGTGAAGTGCGATTGAGATTGTGTCATCTGTGGATCTGTTGGGGCAGTATGTGAATTGGAGTAGGTCTAGGGTTTCCCGCATGATGGTGTTGATGTGAGCAATGACCAGCCTTTCAAAGCACTTCATGGCTATCGGTGAGAGTGCTACGGGGCGGTAGTCATTTAGGCAGGTTTCCTTTGTTTTCATTGTTACAGGGACTATGGTGGTCTGCTTGAAACATATAGGTATTACAGACTCGGTCAGGGAGAGGTTGAAAATGTCATTGAATACACTTGCCAGTTGGTTTGATCATGCTCTGAGTGCACATCCTGGTAATCTGTCTGGCCCCGCGGCCTTGTGAATGTTGACCTGTTTAAAGGTCATAAGAGACAGCAGCAGCATCATTTTGTTTGAAGAAAATTTACAAACAATGTAAAAAAAACACACAAAATAGCACAGTTGGTTCGGAGCCCATAAAACGACAGCCATCCCCTCCGGCGCCATTCTCTCCAAAACTGATGTTTAGGAGTTGTGACAGGGATGTTCTCTATCAGTAATCTGATTTGCTTTAGATGAGTTCCCTTTAAAGTGTGTGAAGAAAAGGGAAACACTGTCCTGCATTGAGAATATTGAGGGACAGTGTACATTATTTCATCCCTTCATATGTTGAAAATATATTGACTTTATTATATTGATATTATATATTGAATAAGGTATTTGTGTTTTACTCACAGGGAGTGAGGAGGAATTAGATTGTGGACAGGTTATTCCAACAGGCCAGAGCATGGTTTAAATTGTGATTATTTGCCTACCTCCTCATGCCTTTTGCACACAATGTATACAGACTCTTTTTTTTCTTTTTTTTCTACTGTGTTATTGACTTGTTTATTGTTTACTCCATGTGTAACTCTGTGTTGTTGTCTGTTCACACTACTATGCTTTATCTTGGCCAGGTCGCAGTTGTAAATGATAACTTGTTCTCAACTAGCCTATCTGGTTAAATAAAGGTGAAATATATATATATATATATATATATATATATATATATATATATTTATATATATATATATATATATATATATATATATATATATATATATATATATATATATATATATATATTTTTTTTAAAGGCCCAGGGAATACCTGCAACTCCACAGGTGAGAGGTCAAAAGTTAGAGTGTTAAGACAACCCTTACCAAACCCTTACCCTATTCCACTATCCGGGACTGTTTCCAGATATGTTTTAAATTCTGGTGGGGGTATAGTATATTCTTGCCATGCGTAAACCTCACCTATTTTCGATTGGACCACGATGTGTTTTTAACCTACCCAAGTGTGGTCTTGTTATGTGAAATTGAGTGCATTTGCGCACAAATGAATCACCTAACATTTCCTATTTTATTCATAACAACCAGTCAAATAACTTTTTGTGCTAATATTTCCTGTCCAGCTAGATAAATAGGAATCCTATTGTGTAATGTGACAAACCAGTCATTTATCAAACATCCTAAGACAAGAGTATCTATGAACAGCCGACGTAGCATCCTCTGTCACTGCTCTCGCTGGCTGTGCTTCTATCTGGGGGTGTTACAGACTATTTTGGTCCCGGAGAAATCAGGACAGCAGTGTTCAGGCCAAGGGGACTACAATGCTGCTCTGAAAGATAGGACACATACCTACAAGTGCTTCTGAAGGGCTTCATTAATTGACCCATTACACCACCTTGATAAAAACAGAGCATGGTTTATGTTTGGCCTGGTTTCTGACCACGCACAGTGATATTAGATATTGATTTATATTAGAGACGTGTGTTCATGCCAGGTATGGTTATTCATTTAGAAAGGGTGTTAGTAAGGATAAAAAAGGCTCTGATTAGGAATGTTTTAACGCGCAAGAGTCAACGAATACACACATGCACTCACGGGCACACGCACACACACGCGGACACACACACATATACACAGAGGATTAAATCAATAAGAAAGAGAAAGAGAGGTCTCGCTGTGCTCATCCAGGTGAAATCATCCATACTGAAGGTGTGACAGTTGATCGGTCAGTCTAGCTAGACCTCAGTTAATATAATAATAATTCTTAGGGGAAGGATAGGAGTTCAGTTGATTTCTTTCATTTTTAAACGTCTCAGCTCCCACTCTTGTGCGTTGCATGAGAAATTGACAGTAGGAAAGGTTTTACCCTTGTTTCTTACATGATTGAGGTGTGTGTTTAGTTTTCATGTAAGATTCCTCCCCTCATTGAGGAAGTGGAGGCTAACTGGTGAAAGTCCTCTGAAAGTCAAAAGCAGACACGGACAGGGCTGCATGTAAATGTGACCTAGTTAGCTTCTATAGCTGTGCTTGAGTGCGTGTGTGGTGTGTGTGTGTGTGTGTGGTGTGTGTGTCTGCGCCCTGGTTAGCTACTATAGCTGTTTGTGTGTGTGTGTGTGTGTGTGTGTGTGTGTGTGTGTGTGTGTGTGTGTGTGTGTGTGTGTGTGTGTGTGTGTGTGTGTGTGTGTGTGTGTGTGTGTGTGTGTGTGTGTGTGTGTGTGTCTGCGCCCTGGTTAGCTACTGTAGCTGTTTGTGTGTGTGTGTTTGTTTGCGCCCTGGTTAGCTACTATAGCTGTTTGTGTGTGTGTGTTTGTTTGCGCCCTGGTTAGCTACTATAGCTGTTTGTGTGTGTGCACGCGTGCATGTGCCCTGGTTCGCTACTATAGCTGTGTGTTTGTGTGTGTGTGTGTGTCTGTGCCCTGGTTAGCTACTGTAGCTGTTTGTGTGTGTGTGTTTGTTTGTGCCCTGGTTAGCTACTATAGCTGTTTGTGTGTGTGCACGCGTGCATGTGCCCTGGTTCGCTACTATAGCTGTGTGTTTGTGTGTGTGTGTGTGTGTGGTGTGTGTGTCTGCGCCCTGGTTAGCTACTATAGCTGTTTGTGTTTTGTGTGTGTGTGTGTGTGTGTGTGTGTGTGTGTGTGTGTGTGTGTGTGTGTGTGTGTGTGTGTCTGCTCCCTGGTTAGCTACTATAGCTGTTTGTGTGTGTGCACGCGTGCATGTGCCCTGGTTCGCTACTATAGCTGTGTGTGTGTGTGTGTGTGTGTGTGTGTGTGTGTGTGTGTGTGTGTGTGTGTGTGTGTGTGTGTGTGTGTGTGTGTGTGTGTGTGTGTGTGTGTGTGTGTGTGTGTGTGTGTGTGTGTGTGTGTGTGTGTGCGCACCCTGGTTAACTACAATAGCTGTTTGTGTGTGTGTGTGTGCGCATGTGCCTGGTTAGCTAGTGTGTGTGCGTGAGTGCGTGCTGTGTGTGTGTGTGTGTGTGTGTGTGTGTGTGTGTGTGTGTGTGTGTGTGTGTGTGTGTGTGTGTGTGTGTGTGTGTGTGTGTGTGTGTGTGTGTGTGTGTGCGCCCTGGTTAGCTACTATAGCGCTAGCTAATATTAGACCAACATCATGACTTTGGGGAGGCAGCCTGTCATGAAGTGTATTGAGATGAGTGTGTGGTTGTGGGCACGTGTGTGTGTGTTTGTGCATGCATGTGGGTACGTCACCTGAGAGGTGTTTCAAAAAGATAATTGACAAGCAGCCTGTCCATCTAATGGAAGACTGGGGCATGCTGATGGTAGATGACTCACGTAGCATCTTAAATGAACTGTTCAGTGTTTCCATATTTCTATTAAATATCACCTATAATTATTTACAATGTGAGTGAAATAGTTCTAAAATGTATTGTTCACATTATTTGGAAAGTCCAGATTTTCCATCTTTACATGCTCTTCAGACGCTCATACTAGCAACAAACTATCTTTTGATGAGCAACTGCTTACTAAGATAAAAGTGAGAATTAGGTTTAGAATAAGGGTAAGGGTTACGTTTAGGGTTTGTAACGTTGTTCGTCTGTTGAATGAAAAAAGTTGGACCGAAATGCAGCGTGTAGGTTACTCATGACTTTAATGAAGGAAAAAGGAACGATAAATAACATGAAATAACTGAAATACAAAAACAACAGAACGGAACGTGAAACTAATTACAGCCTATCTGGTGACTACTACACAGAGACAGGAACAAACACCCACAAAATACAAAGCGAAAGTCAGGCTGCCTAAATATGGTTCCCATGTATTGCATGTATTGTCTATGGCACAGCAAATTAGATGGGGCCGAGATTACAAGTCCTACAGCTTCCACACGATGTCGCCAGTCTTGGCAATTGCCTGGGAGTTGTTCCTTGGTCAAACGAGGAAGACAGACCCCATTCCTTCCGGTCTCCGACAGGATGTTTTGGAAGAGAGATTTCCGACCATGATTTGAAGACGTGGAGCTATTGACTACACATCGCCCCGTGATCAATTGTATAGATTATTAACGTTTACTAATACCAAAAATTGGATTACAAAAATATTTCGAAGTGTTTTGTGAAAGTTTATCGTCGACTTTTTTAATTAAAAAAAATGATGTTGCGTTTTAAAACAGTGTTTTTTTCTGGATCACACACTTTTCATAGATCGATATTTTGGGTATATATGGACCGATTTAATCGAAAAAAAGACCCAATATTGATGTTTATGGGACATATAGGAGTGCCAACAAAGAAGCTCGTCAAAGGTAATGAATGTTTTATATTTTATTTCTGCGTTTTGTATAGCGCCGGCTATGCTAATTATTTTGTTTACATCCCCTTCAGGTATTTCAGGGTGTTGCATGCTATCAGATAATAGCTTCTCATGCTTTCGCCGAAAAGCATTTAAAAAATCTGACTTGTTGGCTGGATTCACAACGAGTGTAGCTTTAATTCAGTACCCTGCATGTGTGTTTTAATGAACGTTTGAGTTTTAACGAGTGCTATTAGCATTTGGCGTGGCGCATTTGCATTTCCTGATGGCTAGATGGGACGCCTGCGTGTCGGGTGGGCTCAAGAGGTTAACTTGGGACACATTAAAGGTGGGGTGTGTACGACGGGTATGCGCCAACAGAAGACGAACAGCATAATGATTTTAGAGATGGGAAACGGGCCAATAAACTGGCGGGAGAGTTTGCGGGATTACACTCGGAGGGGCAGACGAGACAGCCTATAGTGAGGAGGTCAGAGACCTGGCTGGGTGGTGCCATAATAACAACCTATCCCTCAACGTAATCAAGACAAAGGAGATGATTGCGGACTATAGGAAAAGGAGGACTGAGCACGCCAACATGCTCATCAATGGGGCTGTATTGGAGCAGGTTGAGACCTTCAAGTTCCTCAGGAGACTGAAAAGATTTGGCATGCGTCCTCAGATCCTAAAAAGGTTCTATTGCTGCAACATCGAGAGCATCCTCAGTGGTTGCATCACTGCCTGGTAAGGCAACTGCTCGGCCTCCGACCGCAAGGCTCTACAGAGGGTAGGTTCAACATGTCGCAGAGAACATTGTTTACCAGAGCCTGGAATACAGCAGGGGTGTTGGTGAGGCCAAATAGCATGACCAAGTACTTGTAGTGGCCGCTGGCCATGTTGAATGCGGTCTTCCATTCAGCTCTTCGTGTAGATTCTGTATTGCCATTCCGCTGGCAATAGCCCAGCTCTACCTAGTTGCATAGGCTCGGGAAGAGGTTTCTCAGCCATCTTCGGAAACTCTCGGGGAAGTTCCGGAAGCATTGCGGTTCTTTCGGCAAACAGAATCCTTGGACTTCCGAGATGACTCAGAGGCAAGGTGGAATTCCTGGACTTGCGAGCGAAGACAATTTTCCTCTCCCTCCATCATTCATGTAGTCACCCATCGATTCGGATGGTCAAAGCGATGAGGGAATCGAGATCCGTCGGTAACTCCCGAGCAGAAAGCTCATCCTTGATGTCCTCCGAGACGCTGTGCAGGAACATATCGAACAGTGCTTCCTGGTTACAAGCACTCTCTGCTGCCAATGTGCGGAAATACTCTGCATAGTCGGCCACACTGCAGGAGCCCTGCCGAAGCTGGATTAGCCTTCAGGCAGCTTCTCTCCCAGAGAGCAGGGCGTAAAAAACATTCTTCACTTCTCCCACGAATCCCTCCAGACTAACGCAAATGGCCGGCGGCTGTTCCCATACAGCAGTATCCCAAGTGAGAGCCCTCCGGGACATCAGCGTGATGAGATAGGCTATCATGGAGCAATCCGAGGGGAAGGAGGAGGGCTGAACCTCGAAAATGAGGGCACACTGAGCTAGAAATGCTAGACGGATGCTCGACTCTTCATTGAAGTGTTTCGGGGGGGTAAACGGGGCTCCCGAGAAGGTTGAGTGACCGATGAGACGGCGTTGCTAGCAGCTGGGTTACAGAGTGGTCAGGCGGGTAGGCTCAGGGTCAGGGGCAGGCAGAGTGGTCAGGCAGGGTCAGGGGCAGGGGCAGGGGCAGGCATAGTGGTCAGGCAGTCAGGCTCAGGGTCAGGGGCAGGCAGAGTGGTCAGGCGGGTAGGCTCAGGGTCAGGGGCAGGCAGAGTGGTCAGGCAGGCAGGCTCAGGGTGAGGGGCAGGGGCAGGCAGAGTGGTCAGGCAGGCAGGCTCAGGGTCAGGGGCAGGGGCAGGCAGAGTGGTCAGGCAGGCAGACTCAGGGTCAGGGGCAGGCAGAGTGGTCAAGTGGGTAGGTTTAGGGTCAAGACAGGCAAGGGTCAAAAACCAGGGGGACGAGAAAGGAGATACTGGAGAAAGCAGAAGCTGATACAAAATGCTGGTTGAGTTGACAAACAAGACAAACTGGCAACAAACAAACAGAGAACACATGTATAAATACACAGGGGATAATGCGAAAGATGGGCGACACCTGGAGGGGGGTGGAGACAATCACAATGACAGGTGAAACAGATCAGGCTGTGACAGGGTTACGTTTAGGGTGAGGATAATAGTTAAGGTTAGGTTTAGGGTTAGTAGATAGTTTGTTGAAAGGTTACTGATAGTCGTCTGTAGAGCATATAAAGGTGGACTACCCAAATAAAGTGTTGCTAAATTGGCAATAAACAAGTAGACTGCTGATTGGCCAGCTCAGCCAATGTTCTACCATGGCATCATGTTCTATGAAGAATTTGCAAGCATTTTTTGAACAGTCTGCTAAAAGATACAAGTTTGATGTGGGTTTTAAAGTATTTTATTCTCCAATTTATGCTTTCCCCACAAATACACAAATACAAAGACTCAACAACATTATTTGGATGTGAGTAAGCTGAACGTAAGATTTTAAAAGGGAAGTTTTCACAGGACAGTTTCTCTAAAGTAACTGGATAGAGGGAAGCATTCCATCTATTCTACATTTGTTATTGACTGTAAAGTGTCTGATGACTCCATCCATCCCAGGGACATTACAGTCCAGACCCTGACCCTACAACCTGACCCTGCACACTGACCCTACACACTGACCCTACACGCTGACCCTACACGCTGATTCAATGCCCTGACCCTACACCCTGACCCTGCACACTGACCCTACACCCTGACCCTACAACCTGACCCTGCACACTGACCCTACACCCTGACCCTACACCCTGACCCTACATGCTGACCCTACACGCTGACTCAATGCCCTGACCCTACGCCCTGACCCTACACACTGACCCTAAATCCATCTGTTAGAGATGGAATAATCCTAGACAACTATGACCTCTCTCTCTCTCTCTCTCTCTCTCTCTCTCTCTCTCTCTCTCTCTCTCTCTCTCTCTCTCCCTCTCTCTCTCTCTCTCTCTCTCTCTCTCTCTCTCTCTCTCTCTCTCTCTCTCTCTCTGTTTACGAAAGCTGTGAAGATGGGCCACATCCTGGTGATAGAAGAGGCAGACAAAGCTCCACTAACCTCACCTCTTGTCTCTGGTACACACACACACACACACACACACACACACACACACACACACACACACACACACACACACACACACACACACACACACACACACACACACACACACACACACACACACACACACACACACACACACACACACACACACACACACACACACACACACACACTGTGTACATTTTTCTTTGAGACTCTTCAGCATAGTGACAGTGTATAAGGTAAATTTAGTTAGAAGTGGAAAGTAAAACAGAGTGTAAACAGACAGTGTTTTTCTAAGTCTATTGGTACCTGTCCATAAAGGCTTTTATGCTATTCCCCGTGAGCAGTTTGGAAGCAGCTTGGATGATGCTGGATCGTAGAAGTTAACATTTGTTTATCTTTGTTGATATCCTATCTGCTATTTATCTCTTCGATCATCCTCCCTGTCTCTACAGAGGACCTGGGACACTTCTCTGTCACCCTTTCAAAACACATTTTGCTCTAACCGAAAGTGTGTGTTTGTGTGTCTGTGTGTGCACGTGCATGCATATGTCCGTGTGTGCACGTGCATGCGTATGTCTGTGTGTGTACGTGCATGCGTATGTCTGTGTGTGTACGTGCATTCGTATGTCTGTGTGTGTACGTGCATGCGTATGTCTGTGTGTGTACGTGCATGCATATGTCTGTGTGTGTACGTGCATGCGTATGTCTGTGTGTGTACGCATGTGTTTCAATGTTTCTTTGTGTCTATGTGTGTGTGTGTGTGCATTTGCGTTTGTGTGTGCATGTGTGTGTGTGCGTGCGTGTGCATACGTGTGTGTGTGTGTATATGTGTGTGCTGTGCTGATTGTGTGTTTTCTCCCCTAACTGGGAAACGACTTCTTTGGCTCTCTGGGTAAGATAGCTTTTTTTGAGGGTTGGGATGTTAATGGAATTATTTTATTTTATTTTATTTTTGGGGGAGGTGATTTCATCAAAGTCTACTGGAGGACAATTTATTTTTAACAACGACAAAATAACTTAAAACGAAATCCCCTTATTTTTCGGGATACCTTTAAAATTCAATTCCATATTCATAAATAATAAAAAAGCAGTTTCTGTCTGAAGAGACAAGACTAACAATGGAATACATTCACTAATAGTACAGGTAGATGGCAATAAAAACTAGAGATACAAAAATGTTAGTGTAACGGCGTTCGTCTGTTGAAGGAAGAGAGTCGGACCGAAATGCAGCGTGTTTGTTAATCATGATCTTTAATAAATGAAAACGAAACGATACATGAAATAACTCATAAATACAAAAACAACAAACAGAACGAAAACCTATTACAGCCTATCTGGTGAACACTACACAGAGACAGGAACAATCACCCACAAAATACAAAGCGAAACAGGCTACCTAAATACGGTTCCCAATCAGAGACAACGAGAATCACCTGACTCTGATTGAGAATCGCCTCAGGCAGCCAAGCCTATACAACACCCCTAATCAGCCGCGATCCCAAATACTACAAACCCCAATACGAAAAACAACATATAAACCCATGTCACACCCTGGCCTAACCAAACATATAACAAAAACACAAAATACAATGACCAAGGCGTGACAGTTAGAGGAAAAACAAAAACAACTGGAGGAACTTATTCAAGAATGATCTAATGTAAACTATTACAGAAAAATGGGATGGAATATGGGGAAAAATGCACCAAATTCTTCCTGAATCTCCAAAACCTGTTAACTATAATTCTCCAAATTATATTTTAAAAGGGGAAACTAAATATTTTAGGCAGATGTTTTCTTTTCCGTCTCATTCTCACCTTCTGAATTAAAATTTTACCAAATAATTTGCATTTTTGAAAATTAACAAATGTACAAAAAAGTCAGTGTGATCAGTGTGAAAGACAAATTACAGAGTGGTAACCTGTTGAGGCTATTAGATCCTTTCAGTCTGGAAAAATGCCAGGGCTTGATGCCTTCCCGAGGCAACCTGCAGTTCTCGATCAAGTCTCCAGTCTGTTCTCGTCTTTACGAGTAGTATTATGCTTTTTGTTTTGTAAAGTTTCTATACCGGTAGATTCACCTGCATAACAGGTCTACCGTTTTGTAGTTTTTGGTGGGAAGCTTCTAGGGCCCTCTTCCCTATGCCAAGGTGATCCCATAACACATACTCTGATAGAGTATATCAAGCCTTTTTTGATACAGTTGAAGTCGGACGTTTACATACAGTACAGCTTAGCCAGTTTTTCACAATTCCTGACATTTAATCCTTGAAAACATTCCCTGGCTTAGGTCCGTTAGGATCACCACTTCATTTTAAGAATGTGAAATGTCAGAATAATAGTAGAGAGAATGATTTATATAATTTCATCTCATTCCCAGTGGGTCAGAATCTTACATACACTGAATTAGTAGTTGGTAGCATTGCCTTTAAATTCTTTAACTTCGGTCAAACATTTCGGGTAGCCTTCCACAAGCTTCCCACAATTATTTGGGTGGATTTTGGCCCATTCATCCTTACTGAGCTGGTGTAACTAAGTCAGATTTGTAGGCCTCCTTGCTCGCAAATGCTTTTTCAGTTCTGCCCACACATTTTGTATAGAATTTAGGTCAGGGCTTTGTGATGGCATCTCCAATACCTTGACTTTGTTGTCCTTAAGCCATTTTGCCACAACTTTGGAAGTATGCTTTGGGTCATTGTCCATTTGGAAGAGCCATTTGTGACCAATCTTTAACTTCATGACTGATGTCTTGAGATGTTGCTTCAATATATCCACAAGTTTCCTTCTCATGATGCTATCTATTTTGTGAAGTGCACCAGTCCCTTCTGCAGCAAAGCACCCCCACAACATGATGCTGCCACACCCGTGCTTCATGGTTGGGATGGTGTTCTTTGGCCTGCAAGCCGCCCCCTTTTTCCTCCAAACATAACAATGGTCATTATGGCCTAACAGTTCTATTTTTGTTTCATCAGACCAGAGGACATTTCTCCAAAGAGTACAATCTTTGTTCCCATGTGCAGTTGCAAACAGTAGTCTGGCTTTTTCATGGCAGTTTTGGAGCAGTGGTTTCTTCCTTGCTGAGTTGCCTTTCAGGTTATGTCAATATAGGCCTGTTCTGGGATTGATTTGCACTTTTCGCACCAAAGTACGTTAATCTCTAGGAGACAGAACGCTTCTCCTTCCTGAGCGGTTTGACGGCTGCGTGATCCCATAGTGTTTATACTTGCGTACTATTGTTTGTACAGATGAACATGGTACCTGGGGCGGCAGGGTAGCCTAGTGGTTAGAGTGTTGGACTAGTAACCAGAAGGTTGCAAGTTCAAATCCCCGAGCTGACAAGGTACAAATCTGTTGTTCTGCCAACAGGCAGTTAATCCACTGTTCCTAGGCTGTCATTAAAAATAAGAATTTGTTCTTAACTGACTTGCCTAGTTAAATAAAGGTAAAATTTAAAAAAATAAAAAATTTGGAAGTTGTTCCCAAGGATCAAGCAGACTTGTGGAGGTCTACAATTGTTCTTCTGAGGTCTTGGCTGATTTCTTTTGATTTTCCCATGATGTCAAGCAAAGAGGCACTAAGTTTGAAGGTAGGCATTGAAATACATCCACAGGTACACCTCAAATCATAAAGCTTCTAAAGCCATGACATCTGGAATTTTCCGAGCTGTTTAAAGGCACAGTCAACTTAGTGTTTGTTAACTTCTGACCCACTGGAATTGTGATATAGTGAATTATAAGTGAAATAATCTGTTTGTAAACAATTGTTGGAAAAATGACATGTGTCATGTACAAAGTAGATGTCCAAACCGACTTGCCAAAACTATAGTTTGTTAACAAGAAATTTGTGGAGTGGTTGAAAAACTAGATTTAATGTCTCCAACCTAAGTGTACGTAAACTTCCAATCTCAACTCAATACTCATGGCTCCATTATTAGCTTATTTTAACAACTCCTAAATAAATGGTAGTCTGTCAGGTACTCAGCAGGAAGGTATGATTTCGCTATTATTAAATCAATACCCAGATGGCAAATATAAAGATCTAGTCTATCTAAAAAACTGGAGGCCTCTTACACTTCAATGTTGTGATGGAAAAATACTAGTGAAATTTATAGCACTCAGAATTAAAAGGGTTTTACCAGGTATTGTTCATCCTGATCAGACAGGTTTTTTTACATGGACGATACATTGGAGATAATATACGACAACTACTAGAAATAATAGAACATCAGGCTTGGTATTTATAGCGGATTTTGAAAAGTAAGACTTGATTTTATTTATAAATGCCTGGATTTATAAATGCCTGGATTTCTTCAATTTCGGCGAGTCTCTTATAAAATGGGTAAAAGTGATATACTGTATAGCAACCCCAAGTGTAAAATAGTAAATAGCGGCTACTTCTCAGAGAGTTTTGAATTGTCAAGAGGTGTTAAATATGGGTGTCCGCTGTCATCCTATCTTTTCGTTATGGCCATCGAAATGCTCTTAAAAATCAGATGCAATAACAACATTAGAGGATTAGAAATCCAAGGCTTAAAAACAAAGGTGTCCATGTATGCCAATGACTCAAGTTTTATATTACCCTGCAGCTTACCTATAAATTGAGCTGACAGTGAAGTAGACATACTTGGTATTGGTGTTTGGTATTTGGTATTTTACTAGGATCCCCAATAGCTGTTGCAAAATCAGCAGCTACTCTTCCTGGGGTCCACACAAAACACGAAACATAATGTAGAATGACATAATAAAGAACATTAATAGAAAAGAACAGCTCAAGTACAGAACTACATAAAACAATATAAAGGCACATTTAGCCTACATATCAATGCACACACAAACTAACTAGGTCAAATAGGGGAGAGGCGTTGTGCTGCGAGGTGTTGGTTTATCTGTTTTTGAAATTTGTGGTTTATTCGCGGTTCACGGTTTATTTGAGCAATATGAGATAGTCATTTCACAAAATATATAAGTGAGCTCTCCACAATGACTTTCACTAGAAAACTAGTAAAAATAGACAAGATCCTGCAACCATGGAGAGGTAGATACCTGCACTGATGAACTCCTTAGTCATATCTCAGTTTACTCACTTACTTATGGCAATGGCTACTCCTGATGATTCATTTTCAAATCATATGAGCAAAATATTTCACTTTATTTGGGATGCTAGATGCTATACCAGACAAGACAAAGCGAGCCTATCTATATAATGAATATGAGCTGGGTGGGATGAGATGATTAAATATAAAAGCACTAAACCTCTCTCTAAAACCTTCACTTCACTTGTTTAAAAATGTCATTTTTGCCCATGTGTAGATTGCCATGTCTCATTTTGGATTAATTGAAATTGAAAACCTTTTTCAAAAGTATCGCTCTTTTTCAAACAACCATTGTGAAAGCTGGATACAATTTAAATTTCATCCCCTTGAAAAGATAGAACAAACATTACAACAAATATTAAGGCTAAACTCATTAGGTACCGAGATGAGATCCTCAGACCTCTTGTGAGACCATATGCTGGTGCGGTTGGCCCTGGGTTCCTCCTAATGCAAGACAATGCTAGACCTCATGTGGCTGGAGTGTGTCAGCAGTTCCTGCAAGAGGAGGGCATTGATGCTATGGACTGGCCCGCCCGTTCCCCAGACCTCAATCCAATTGAGCACATCTGGGACATCATGTTTTGCTCCATCCACCAACGCCACATTGCACCACAGACTGTCCAGGAGTTGGCGGATGTTTTAGTCCAGGTCTGGGAGGAGATCCCTCAGGAGACCATCCGCCACCTCATCAGGAGCATGCCCAGGCGATGTAGGGAGGTCATACAGGCACGTGGAGGCCACACACACTACTGAGCCTCATTTTGACTGGTTTTTAAGGACATTACATCAAAGTTGGATCAGCCTGCAATGTGGTTTTCCACTTTAATTTTGAGTGTGACTCCAAATCTAGACCTCCATGGGCTGATAAATTTGATTTCCATTTATAATTTTGGTGTGATTTTGTTGTCAGCACATTCAACTATGTAAAGAAAAAAGTATTTAATAAGAATATTTAATTCATTCAGATCTAGGATGTGTTATTTTAGTGTTCCCTTTATTTTTTATTTTATTTTTTATTTTCTTCAACTTGCAATCTGTGGATTCTAATTGATTAGATAGATTCAAATTGTATGTTAAACATCACAGCATAGTTGACGATATATGTGGTGTAGAAATCCGAAGTGGGTGGCCAGTAGAGATAGGGGCGATGGGCTAAGGCTAGCTGAGGGTTGGGATGTGCAATGGAATTATTTTATTATGATTTATTATGATTTTTCTCCGGCGAGAGGGGGGGGGGTGTGGGGGGGTCTCAGATGGTTGAGGGGCAGGTCTCGGGGAACTGTGGGGGGGATGTTTGTGTGTGTGTGATTTCCAGTAGATCACTATGGCAATACAGAAAGTTAGTGTATAGAGTAGTGATAATAGACCAATTACTGCACTGTTACTGTGGAAAATGGCCCAATCCAACCACACATCAACAAAGTTTTCCCCCCTGGCCTGTCAGCTTGTTCACGTGCGAAGATGATGGGTGATTGTTGATGGCTGACAGGCAGTACAATGAACAGAAATCAATTTTATTTGCCAACAAAATATCAGCTAAAGTGCAAAACAATTTCCAAATGTTTTAGGAAATAAGAGAATGTTGACAATCAACATTCACTTGGATTCAGCAAAGCGAATAAGAATGTCAGAACAGTTCCCACAGCAGAGGCAGATCACCATGACTGAAGTGGTAGCAAGGAAGAAGACTGTGGCAATGTGAGTGGTGTTCGACTCCAACTTGAACTCCGCTAACCTTGGCTTTAGTAGGGTGGTCAGCACTCTGCTCTCCCTGGTCTAACCTTGGCTTTAGTAGGGTGGTCAGCACTCTGCTCTCCCTGGTCTAACCTTGGCTTTAGTAGGGTGGTCAGCACTCTGCTCTCCCTGGTCTAACCTTGGCTTTAGTAGGGTGGTCAGCACTCTGCTCTCCCTGGTCTAACCTTGGCTTTAGTAGGGTGGTCAGCACTCTGCTCTCCCTGGTCTAACCTTGGCTTTAGTAGGGTGGTCCGCACTCTGCTCTCCCCAGTCTAACCTTGGCTTTAGTAGGGTGGTCCGCACTCTGCTCTCCCAGTCTAACCTTGGCTTTAGTAGGGTGGTCAGCACTCTGCTCTCCCCAGTCTAACCTTGGCTTTAGTAGGGTGGTCGGCTCTCTGCTCTCCCCAGTCTAACCTTGGCTTTAGTAGGGTGGTCGGCTCTCTGCTCTCCCCAGTCTAACCTTGGCTTTAGTAGGGTGGTCGGCTCTCTGCTCTCCCCAGTCTAACCTTGGCTTTAGTAGGGTGGTCAGCACTCTACTCTCCCCAGTCTAACCTTGGCTTTAGTAGGGTGGTCGGCACTCTGCTCTCCCCAGTCTAACCTTGGCTTTAGTAGGGTGGTCGGCACTCTGCTCTCCCCAGTCTAACCTTGGCTTTAGTAGGGTGGTCGGCACTCTGCTCTCCCGAGTCAAACCTTGGCTTTAGTAGGGTGGTCGGCTCTCTGCTCTCCCCAGTCTAACCTTGGCTTTAGTAGGGTGGTCAGCACTCTGCTCTCCCCAGTCTAACCTTGGCTTTAGTAGGGTGGTCGGCTCTCTGCTCTCCCCAGTCTAACATTGGCTTTAGTAGGGTGGTCGGCTCTCTGCTCTCGCTCTGCTCTCCCCAGTCTAACATTGCTTTAGTAGGGTGGCTCCCTGCTCTCCCCAGTCTAACCTTGGCTTTAGTAGGGTGGTCGGCTCTCTGCTCTCCCCAGTCTAACCTTGGCTTTAGTAGGGTGGTCAGCACTCTACTCTCCCCAGTCTAACCTTGGCTTTAGTAGGGTGGTCGGCACTCTGCTCTCCCCAGTCTAACCTTGGCTTTAGTAGGGTGGTCGGCACTCTGCTCTCCCCAGTCTAACCTTGGCTTTAGTAGGGTGGTCGGCACTCTGCTCTCCCGAGTCAAACCTTGGCTTTAGTAGGGTGGTCGGCTCTCTGCTCTCCCCAGTCTAACCTTGGCTTTAGTAGGGTGGTCAGCACTCTGCTCTCCCCAGTCTAACCTTGGCTTTAGTAGGGTGGTCGGCTCTCTGCTCTCCCCAGTCTAACCTTGGCTTTAGTAGGGTGGTCGGCTCTCTGTTCTCCCCAGTCTAACCTTGGCTTTAGTAGGGTGGTCAGCACTCTGCTCTCCCCAGTCTAACCTTGGCTTTAGTAGGGTGGTCTGCTCTCTGCTCTCCCCAGTCTAACCTTGGCTTTAGTAGGGTGGTCTGCACTCTGCTCTCCCAGTCTAACCTTGGCTTTAGTAGGGTGGTCGGCTCTCTGCTCTCCCCAGTCTAACCTTGGCTTTAGTAGGGTGGTCGGCTCTCTGCTCTCCCCAGTCTAACCTTGGCTTTAGTAGGGTGGTCGGCTCTCTGCTCTCCCCAGTCTAACCTTGGCTTTAGTAGGGTGGTCGGCTCTCTGCTCTCCCCAGTCTAACCTTGGCTTTAGTAGGATGGTCGGCTCTCTGCTCTCCCCAGTCTAACCTTGGCTTTAGTAGGGTGGTCGGCTCTCTGCTCTCCCCAGTCTAACCTTGGCTTTAGTAGGGTGGTCGGCTCTCTGCTCTCCCCAGTCTAACCTTGGCTTTAGTAGGGTGGTCGGCTCTCTGCTCTGCTCTCCCCAGTCTAACCTTGGCTTTAGTAGGATGGTCGGCTCTCTGCTCTCCCCAGTCTAACCTTGGCTTTAGTAGGGTGGTCGGCTCTCTGCTCTCCCCAGTCTAACCTTGGCTTTAGTAGGATGGTCGGCTCTCTGCTCTCCCCAGTCTAACTTGGCTTTAGTAGGGTTGCTCTCTGCTCTTTAAGCTTTAGGGTGGTCGGCTCTCTGCTCTCCCCAGTCTAACCTTGGCTTTAGTAGGGTGGTCGGCTCTCTGCTCTCCCCAGTCTAACCTTGGCTTTAGTAGGGTGGTGGCTCTCCCCAGTCTAACCTTGGCTTTAGTAGGGTGGTCGGCTCTCTCTCCCCAGTCTAACCTTGGCTTTAGTAGGGTGGTGGGCTCTCTGCTCTCCCCAGTCTAACCTTGGCTTTAGTAGGATGGTCGGCACTCTGCTCTCCCCAGCTCTGGCCCCAGTCTAACCTTGGCTTTAGTAGGGTGGTCGGCTCTCTGCTCTCCCCAGTCTGTCTATGGAGAGCACTGCTCAAAGCACTGAGTGCAATTTGTTAGCTTTACCATTTTAAACTCTCTGTAAAACTTCATACGGATCACGAAACCACAATCTTTCTGGATTTTTTTAGAAATGGTAATACTGTTTTAAAAGTACATATCAACCACAATACTATGTTTGTTTGTTTCCTGTTCTATACTGTATCTCCCAGTCTACGACCCTTTCAGAAAATAATCACAAAAAAAGTCACAATCTCAAATAATTTGAAGACAAGAAATATCTATCCTCAAATGGAAAGCGATTGATCAGCTTTGAATATATATATATATATTTTTATATATATATATAGAATGGGAAGTATCTCTATATCTATAGTATAACCTATGGCTTTAGTATATATAATTTTTGAGAGAGTGAGCTTTAGTAGTCGGCTCTCTGGAAGTCCCCAGTCTCGTGTTGGTAGAAAGCTCCCCAAGCCTGCTTTAGAGGGAGAGGAGAGGTGTGAGTGACCTTGAGTGAGTGAGGATGTGAGTGAGTCTAACCTTGGAGAGAGGAGAGAGTGAGAGAGTGACCTTGAGAGTGATGAGAGTGCTCTCCCCAGTGAGTGGAGTGAGTGAGGGTGAGTGGCTCTCTGCTCTCCCCAGTGAGT
>NC_060181.1:87927875-87970375 GCF_021184085.1 Oncorhynchus gorbuscha | reverse complement strand
TTTAAAAAAGCAGCGGGAGGGACAGGGGAGGGACAGGCCTGGGATAGTTCTTCTTCTGTCCCCCCTTAGCCTTCCCTTTAAAAGCAGGGAGGGACAGGCCTGGGATAGTTCTTCTTCTGCCCCTTGGCTTTCCCTTTAAAAGCAGGGAGGGACAGGCCTGGGATAGTTATTCTTCTGTCCCTTGGCCTTCCCTTTAAAAGCAGGGAGGGACAGGCCTGGGATAGTTCTTCTTCTGCCCCTTGGCTTTCCCTTTAAAAGCAGGGAGGGACAGGCCTGGGATGGTTCTTCTTCTTCCCCTTGGCTTTCCCTTTAAAAGCAGGGAGGGACAGACCTGGGATAGTTCTTCTTCTTCCCTTGGCTTTCCCTTTAAAACAGGGAGGGACAGGCCTGGGATAGTTCTTCTTTCTTGGCTTTTCCCCTTGGCTTTCCCTTTAAAGCAGGGAGGGACAGACCTGGGATAGTTCTTCTTCTGCCCCTTGGCTTTCCCTTTAAAAGCAGGGAGGGACAGACCTGGTGTCATGTTTTGTCTTATATTGTCTTGTCATTATGCTTTCCCTTCTGTTCGTTTCCCCTTGCTGGTCTTATTAGGTTCGTTCCCTTTTTCTATCCCTCTCTCTCTCCCTCCCTCTCTCTCTTCTCACTATCGTTCCGTTCCTGCTCCCAGCTGTTCCTATTCCCCTAATCAATCATTTAGTCGTTCCACACCTGTTCCCTATCTTTTCCTCTGATTAGAGTCCTATTTCTCCCCTTGTTTTCCGTTTCTGTCCTGTCGGATCCTTGTATATTGTTCACCGTGCTGTGTCTTTGTCTCGCCCTGTCGTGTCGTGTTTCCCTCAGATGCTGCGTGTGAGCAGGTGTCTGAGTCTGCTACGGTCGGTGCCTTCCCGAGGCAACCTACAGCTTATGGTCGAGTCTCCAGTCTGTCCTCGTCACTACGAGTGGAATTAGTTTTTTATGCTTTGTTTACCGCTCCGATTTGTCTAGGAGTATTGCATATTTCCTTTACTGGAATAAAGACTCTGTTTTCGCCAAGTCGCTTTTGGGTCCTCATTCACCTGCATAACACCTGGGATAGTTCTTCTTCTTCCCCTTGGCTTTCCCTTTAAAAGCAAGGAGGGACAGACCTGGGATAGTTCTTCTTCTGCCCCTTGGCCTTCCCTTTAAAAGCAGGGAGGGACAGACCTGGGATAGTTCTTCTCCGGCCCCTTGGCTTTCCCTTTAAAAGCAGGGAGGGACAGACCTGGGATAGTTCTTCTCCGGCCCCTTGGCCTTCCCTTTATCCTCTTAGGGATAGGGCTGTCTACTGCCCCCGCTGGAGTAATTGCGTGCCCATGGTAAACGTAATTATTTTTTGTCAAAAGTTGCTAATATATGCAAATAAAAAATATTATTGAATAGAAAACACTCTAAAGCTTTTAAAACCGTTTAAATTGTGTCTCTGTGTAAAGCAGAACTCTCAAAATATGCATTCTCCCAAACTATCTCTTCTCATCTGAAAACTTAGGCCACCTTTGACGTCATCACAGACACCCTCCACAAACAGTTACAGCTCCAGGAACAGTCTCCACGTGTTCAGCGTGATCTCAGCTTTCAATGGGGCTTGTCATTGTGAGAATCGCCAGCTCCCGAGAGTTTGAGCAAGCGGTATGCTCCCAGTCAATCAAAAACAGCTGTCACTTTTTTGTGCGCAGTGGTAAAGTACTCTCTTTCTTCCAAGATCGATTGAACGGTGCCTGTGTTTCTGTTTGTTCTCAAAATTGCTGTACACCTTTATAACATGTTAAAGCTTGATTATGAAGTTAGTTTGACAAGTTAACTAGACATATAATATATAATTTCAACGTTTTGGTGCGCAACTACATCAATTTTGCGTAATTTTAGACCGAAATGTGGGTATTTTGAGAACCGAAAGACGTAGACTTGAAAACTAAACGCTGGTTTGGTGAGTATAATCCCTTCCAGGTCGTTTGATGGAAGAACAACAAAGGTAAGGGAATATTTAAGGTATTAATTTTGGGTTTCTGTCGACTCCAAGATAAAGGAGTCATCATGCTACTGTGGGAGCTCCGACTCCATATTATAGTCTAGTGAATGCAAAATGTAACGTTAAAATTAAATGTAACAATGCAATTGCATTTAGAAGAAGTGTATCTTGCTATACATATGTAAAACATGCATATTTAGTCAAAGTTTATGATGTGTATTCCTTGTTAGCTGACGTTATCTGCCGGGGCTATCGTCATTTCTCAGGACATTTGGGTAGCATTTTTTGAACGATGCATCATTGTAAACAGAGATTTATGGATATATATAGCATATTATTGAAAAAAATGAATGTACTGTGTAACATGTTATATTACTGTCATCTGATGAAGATTTCAAAAGGTTAGTGAAATGATTTTTCTTTTAATCCTGCGTTTGTTGATTGCATATTTTTTCCTACTTGGCTATGCTAATGAGCTATGTCTGCGGTGGTGGTTTGACATAAATATGTGCTATGTTTTCGCTGTAAAACATTTTAGAAATCTGACTTGCTGGCTAGATAAACAACTTGTTTATCTTTCATTTGAGCTATTTTACTTGTTAATGTGTGGAGGTTAAATATTTTTAGGAATATTTCTTGCGTTCCCTGCGCCACATTCCAGCTGGGGGGGTGGGGGCGCGTGTCCAAATAGGAACTGGTGTCTCTAACAGGTTAAAAGCAGGGAGGGACAGACCTGGGATAGTTCTTCTCCGGCCCCTTGGCTTTCCCTTTAAAAGCATGGAGGGACAGACCTGGGATAGTTCTTCTCCGGCCCCTTGGCCTTCCCTTTAAAAGCAGGGAGGGACAGACCTGGGATAGTTCATCTCCGGCCCCTTGGCTTTCCCTTTAAAAGCAGGGAGGAACAGGCCTGGGATTGTTCTTCTTCTGCCCCTCGGCTTTCCCTTTAAAAGCAGGGAGGGACAGGCCTGGGATAGTTCTTCTTCTGCCCCTTGGCCTTCCCTTTAAAAGCAGGGAGGGACAGACCTGGGATAGTTCTTCTTCTGTCCCTTGGCTTTCCCTTTAAAAGCAGGGAGGGACAGGCCTGGGATAGTTCTTCTTCTACCCCTTGGCCTTCTCTTTAAAAACAGGGAGGGTCAGGCCTGGGATAGTTCTTCTTCTGCCCCTTGGCTTTCCCTTTAAAAGCAGGGAGGGACAGACCTGGGATAGTTCTTCTTCTTCCCCTTGGCTTTCCCTTTAAAAGCAGGGAGGGACAGACCTGTGATAGTTCTTCTTCTTCCCCTTGGCTTTCCCTTTAAAACAGTGAGGGACAGGCCTGGGATAGTTCTTCTTCTTACCCTTGGCTTTCCCTTTAAAAGCAGGGAGGGACAGACCTGGGATAGTTCTTCTTCTTCCCCTTGGCTTTCCCTTTAAAAGCAGGGAGGGACAGGCCTGGGATGGGTCTTCTTCTGCCCCTTGGCCTTCCCTTTAAAAGCAGGGAGGGACAGACCTGGGATAGTTCTTCTTCTGCCCCTTGGCTTTCCCTTTAAAAGCAGGGAGGGACAGGCCTGGGATAGTTCTTCTTCTGCCCCTTGACCTTCCCTTTAAAAGCAGGGAAGGACAGGCCTGGGATAGTTCTTCTTCTGCCCCTTGGCTTTCCCGTTAAAAGCAGGGAGGGACAGGCCTGGGATAGTTCTTCTTCTGCCCCTTGGCCTTCCTTTAAAAGCAGGGAGGGACAGGCCTGGGATAGTTCTTCTTCTGCCCCTTGGCTTTCCCTTTAAAAGCAGGGAGGGACAGGCCTGGGATAGTTCTTCTTCTGCCCCTTGGCTTTCCCTTTAAAAGCAGGGAGGGACAGACCTGGGATAGTTCTTCTTCTTCCCCTTGGCTTTCCCTTTAAAAGCAGGGAGGGACAGGCCTGGGATAGTTCTTCTTCTTCCCCTTGGCTTTCCCTTTAAAAGCAGGGAGGACAGACCTGGGATAGTTCTTCTTCTGCCCCTTGGCTTTCCCTTTAAAAACAGGGAGGGACAGACCTGGGATAGTTCTTCTTCTGCCCCTTGGCCTTCCCTTTAAAAGCAGGGAGG
Organism: Oncorhynchus gorbuscha; assembly: GCF_021184085.1. Taxonomy (NCBI): domain Eukaryota; kingdom Metazoa; phylum Chordata; class Actinopteri; order Salmoniformes; family Salmonidae; genus Oncorhynchus; species Oncorhynchus gorbuscha. Next base: position 87,966,334 of record NC_060181.1, on the reverse strand, counting down.
GACAGACCTGGGATAGTTCTTCTCCGGCCCCTTGGCTTTCCCTTTAAAAGCATGGAGGGACAGACCTGGGATAGTTCTTCTGCCCCTTGGCTTTCCCTTTAAAAGTAGGGAGGGACAGACCTGGGATAGTTCTTCTTCTTCCCCTTGGCTTTCCCTTTAAAACAGGGAGGGACAGGCCTGGGATAGTTCTTCTCCGGCCCCTTGGCCTTCCCTTTAAAAGCAGGGAGGGACAGACCTGGGATAGTTCTTCTCCGGCCCCTTGGCTTTCCCTTTAAAAGCAGGGAGGGACAGACCTGGGTAGCCTATTGGTTAGAGCGTTGGACTAGTAACCGGAAGGTTGCAAGTTCTAACCCCCGAGCTGACAAGGTACAAATCTGTCGTTCTGCCCCTGAACAGGCAGTTAACCCACTGTTCCCAGGTCGTCATTGAAAATAAGAATGTGTTCTTAACTGACTTGCCTGGTCAACCAGCCTTGCCTTGCCTTGGCTTGGCTTGGTTGAGCGAGACAGTCTTACACACACACACACACACACACACACACACGTACACATACACACATGCTGGCACACACACAGTGACTACTGACTGTAGTAGGAGATGAACACTTGAGAGTGGCACCCAGTCAAGTCAGATGGGCCCTGCTGTTCACAAGTTTCAACATCTCCCTCTCGTACCGGCCGGGATCGAAGAATGTCAAGCCGGATGCACTGCTATAGACCCTCGGGTACCACCCCGCAGCCTGAGACCATCCTTCCCACCTTGTGCGTGGTGACGGCACTCAACTGGGGTGTAAGGAAACAGGTCCGGGAGGCACAGCGGTCTCAGCCAAACCCTGGGTTGGGGTTTGTGCCTGACTCTGTCCGCTCTAAACTGTAAGGGACAACACTCACTGCACAGAATTTTGATCTGCTGTCCGTTTGGCATTGTGTGTTATAGGAACCACCCGCTGGCCGACATCTGACTGCGGACATCTGCGCCTGACGGAACTGTCCGCTTTCGTTTTTGTAGCCGTTATTTTTGTTTGAGTGATTCTTGACAATAAAGATCATGAACACTTTCCACACTGCGCTTTGGTCCACTCTTCCTTACGACGACGAGCATTACAGAACACCCCAACCAAAAAAGGACCGAGCAGCGTGGCCAGGAGGAGCAGGGATCCTGGGCCCTGGAGAAAAGGGAGTGGAGGACATCCTGGACCTGGGAGGAGGTAATGGCAGGGGACAAGACCCTGCCATGGAAGCAGGCGGAGGCAGCGAAAGAGGAATGACGATGATACGAGGAGTCAAGGCAACCAAGGAAGCATGATAGGTAGCCCCCTCATGGGGAGATTTGTCGGAGGTAGGGTTTAGACCTGAGCCAAATCCCCATGCTTACCGTGGGGAGCATGTGACTGATCAGGCACCGTGTTATGCAGTGATGTGCACGGTGTCTCCAGTACGCATTCATAGCCATCATAGCTCAGCTCCAGCTCCTCGCAGTTGCTGTGCTAGAGTGGACATTCAGCCCGGACGGGTTGTGCCGGCTCAGCGCTCCTGGCCTCCGGTGCGTCTCTTCGGTACAGGATATCCTGCACCAGCTCTACGCATGGTATCCCCAGTTCGCCAGTACAGCCCAATGGCCCAGAGCCTCCAGTGATGATTCATGGCCTGAAGCCTCCAGTGATGATCAATGGCATGGACCCTCCAGTGATGATCCATGGCACGAAGCCTCCAGTGATGATCCATGGCCTGGAGCCTCCAGTGATGATCCATGGCCCGAAGCCTCCAGTGATGATCAATGGCATGGACCCTCCAGTGATGATCCATGGCACGAAGCCTCCAGTAATGATCCATGGCACGGAGCCTCCAGTGATGATCCATGGCACTGAGCCTTCAGCGAGGGTTCCAAGTCCAGAGCCTTCAGCGAGGGTTCCCAGTTCAAAGCCTTCAGCGACGGTCCCCAGTCCGGAGCCTCCAGTGACGGTCCCCAGTCCGGAGCCTCCAGTGACGGTCCCCAGTCCGGAGCCTCCAGCGACGGTCCCCAGTCCGGAGCATCCAGCGATGGTCCCCGGTCCGGAGCCTCCAGCTGCAATCCGCAGTCCGGAGCCTCCAGCGGTGATCCGCAGTCCCGAGCCTCCAGCGGCGGTCCACAGTCCTGAGCCCCCAGCGGCGGTCCGCAGTCCAGAGCCCCCAGCGGCAGTCTGCAGCGGCGGTCTCCAGAGCCCCCGGCGATGATCTACGGTTAGGAGGTCCCGGCGACGACCCCTACACTGGAGGCGCCACCGCAGTGGGGGGAGCCTAAATCCCCCACCAGAGCCCCCACCAAGAGTAGATGCCCACATGGACCCTCCCCTATACGTTCAGGTTTGCGGCCGGAGTCCGCACCTTTGGGGGGGTACTGTCACGCCCTGACCTGAGAGATCCTTATTTATTCTCTATGTTTGGTTAGGTCAGGGTGTGACTCAGGTGGGAGAATCTATGTTTTCTATTTCTTTGTTGTTTTTGCCTAGTGTGGTTCCCAATCAGAGGCAGCTGTCTATCGTTGTCTCTGATTGGGGATCATATATAAGTTGTCATTTTCCATTTGGGTTTTGTGGGGTGTTGTTTTCCGTTTAGTATCTGTGAAATGTCACAAGAAGATATGTCATACATGATGTCACAAGAAGATAGGTCATGCATGATGTCACAAGAAGATAGGTCATACATGCTGTCACAAGAAGATATGTCATACATGATGTCACAAGAAGATATGTCATGCATGATGTCACAAGAAGATATGTCATACATGATGTCACAAGAAGATATGTCATGCATGATGTCACAAGAAGATAGGTCATGCATGATGTCACAAGAAGATAGGTCATGCATGATGTCACAAGAAGATAGGTCATGCATGATGTCACAAGAAGATAGGTCATGCATGATGTCACAAGAAGATAGGTCATGCATGATGTCACAAGAAGATAGGTCATGCATGATGTCACAAGAAAGATAGGGTCATGTCACAAGAAGATGATGTCACAAGAAGATAGGTCATGCATGATGTCACAAGAAGATAGGTCATGCATGATGTCACAAGAAGATAGGTCATCATCATGTCACAAGAAGATAGGTCATGCATGTCACAAGAAGATAGGTCATGCATGATGTCACAAGAAGATAGGTCATGCATGATGTCACAAGAAGATAGGTCATGCATGATGTCACAAGAAGATAGGATGCATGGTCATAGGTCATGATGTCACAAGAAGATAGGTCATGCATGATGTCACAAGAAGATAGGTCATGCATGATGTCACAAGAAGATAGGTCATGCATGATGTCACAAGAAGATAGGTCATGCATGATGTCACAAGAAGATAGGTCATGCATGATGTCACAAGAAGATAGGTCATGCATGATGTCACAAGAAGATAGGTCATGCATGATGTCACAAGAAGATAGGTCATGCATGATGTCACAAGAAGATAGGTCATGCATGATGTCACAAGAAGATAGGTCATGCATGATGTCACAAGAAGATAGGTCATGCATGATGTCACAAGAAGAAGATAGGTCATGCATGATGTCACAAGAAGATAGGTCATGCATGATGCATGATGTCACAAGAAGATAGGTCATGCATGATGTCACAAGAAGATAGGTCATGCATGATGTCACAAGAAGATAGGTCATGCATGATGTCACAAGAAGATAGGTCATGCATGATGTCACAAGAAGATAGGTCATGCATGATGTCACAAGAAGATAGGTCATGCATGATGTCACAAGAAGATAGGTCATGCATGATGTCACAAGAAGATAGGTCATGCATGATGTCACAAGAAGATAGGTCATGCATGATGTCACAAGAAGATAGGTCATGCATGATGTCACAAGAAGATAGGTCATGCATGATGTCACAAGAAGAAGATGATGTCACAAGAAGATAGGTCATGCATGATGTCACAAGAAGATGCATGATGTCAAGAAGATAGGTCATGCATGATGTCACAAGAAGATAGGTCATGCATGATGTCACAAGAAGATAGGTCATGCATGATGTCACAAGAAGATAGGTCATGCATGATGTCACAAGAAGATAGGTCATGCATGATGTCACAAGAAGATAGGTCATGCATGATGTCACAAGAAGATAGGTCATGCATGATGTCACAAGAAGATAGGTCATGCATGATGTCACAAGAAGATAGGTCATGCATGATGTCACAAGAAGATAGGTCATGCATGGTCATGCATGATGTCACAAGAAGAGGTCATGCATGATGTCACATGCATGATGTCACAAGAAGATAGGTCATGCATGATGTCACAAGAAGATAGGTCATGCATGATGTCACAAGAAGATAGGTCATGCATGATGTCACAAGAAGATAGGTCATGCATGATGTCACAAGAAGATAGGTCATGCATGATGTCACAAGAAGATAGGTCATGCATGATGTCACAAGAAGATAGGTCATGCATGATGTCACAAGAAGATAGGTCATGCATGATGTCACAAGAAGATGATGTCACAAGAAGATAGGTCATGCATGATGTCACAAGAAGATAGGTCATGCATGATGTCACAAGAAGATAGGTCATGCATGATGTCACAAGAAGATAGGTCATGCATGATGTCACAAGAAGATAGGTCATGCATGATGTCACAAGAAGATAGGTCATGCATGATGTCACAAGAAGATAGGTCATGCATGATGTCACAAGAAGATAGGTCATGCATGATGTCACAAGAAGATAGGTCATGCATGATGTCACAAGAAGATAGGTCATGCATGATGTCACAAGAAGATAGGTCATGCATGATGTCACAAGAAGATAGGTCATGCATGATGTCACAAGAAGATAGGTCATGATGTCACAAGAAGATAGGTCATGCATGATGTCACAAGAAGATAGGTCATGCATGATGTCACAAGAAGATAGGTCATGCATGATGTCACAAGAAGATAGGTCATGCATGATGTCACAAGAAGATAGGTCATGATGTGCATGATGCAATGAAGATAGGTCATGCATGATGTCACAAGAAGATAGGTCATGCATGATGTCATGTCACAAGAAGATAGGTCATGCATGATGTCACAAGAAGATAGGTCATGCATGATGTCACAAGAAGATAGGTCATGCATGATGTCACAAGAAGATAGGTCATGCATGATGTCACAAGAAGATAGGTCATGCATGATGTCACAAGAAGATAGGTCATGCATGATGTCACAAGAAGATAGGTCATGCATGATGTCACAAGAAGATAGGTCATGCATGATGTCACAAGAAGATAGGTCATGCATGATGTCACAAGAAGATAGGTCATGCATGATGTCACAAGAAGATAGGTCATGCATGATGTCACAAGAAGATGATGTCATAGGTCATGCATGATGTCACAAGAAGATAGGTCATGCATGATGTCACAAGAAGATAGGTCATGCATGATGTCACAAGAAGAATGCATGATGTATAGGTCATGCATGATGTCACAAGAAGATAGGTCATGCATGATGTCACAAGAAGATAGGTCATGCATGATGTCACAAGAAGATAGGTCATGCATGATGTCACAAGATGATGTCACAAGAAGATAGGTCATGCATGATGTCACAAGAAGATAGGTCATGCATGATGTCACAAGAAGATAGGTCATGCATGATGTCACAAGAAGATAGGTCATGCATGATGTCACAAGAAGATATGTCACAAGGTCATGCATGATGTCACAAGAAGATAGGTCATGCATGATGTCACAAGAAGATAGGTCATGCATGATGTCACAAGAAGATAGGTCATGCATGATGTCACAAGAAGATAGGTCATGCATGATGTCACAAGAAGATAGGTCATGCATGATGTCACAAGAAGATAGGTCATGCATGATGTCACAAGAAGATAGGTCATGCATGATGTCACAAGAAGATAGGTCATGCATGATGTCACAAGAAGATAGGTCATGCATGATGTCACAAGAAGATAGGTCATGCATGATGTCACAAGAAGATAGGTCATGCATGATGTCACAAGAAGATAGGTCATGCATGATGTCACAAGAAGATAGGTCATGCATGATGTCACAAGAAGATAGGTCATGCATGATGTCACAAGAAGATAGGTCATGCATGATGTCACAAGAAGATAGGTCATGCATGATGTCACAAGAAGAAGATATGATGTCATGCATGATGTCACAAGAAGATAGGTCATGCATGATGTCACAAGAAGATAGGTCATGCATGATGTCACAAGAAGATAGGTCATGCATGATGTCATGCATGATGTCACAAGAAGATAGGTCATGCATGATGTCACAAGAAGATAGGTCATGCATGATGTCACAAGAAGATAGGTCATGCATGATGTCACAAGAAGATAGGTCATGCATGATGTCACAAGAAGATAGGTCATGCATGATGTCACAAGAAGATAGGTCAGCATGATGTCAAGAAGATAGGTCATGCATGATGTCACAAGAAGATAGGTCATGCATGATGTCACAAGAAGATAGGTCATGCATGATGTCACAAGAAGATAGGTCATGCATGATGTCACAAGAAGATAGGTCATGCATGATGTCACATGATGTCACAAGAAGATAGGTCATGCATGATGTCACAAGAAGATAGGTCATGCATGATGTCACAAGAAGATAGGTCATGCATGATGTCACAAGAAGATAGGTCATGCATGATGTCACAAGAAGATAGGTCATGCATGATGTCACAAGAAGATAGGTCATGCATGATGTCACAAGAAGATAGGTCATGCATGATGTCACAAGAAGATAGGTCATGCATGATGTCACAAGAAGATAGGTCATGCATGATGTCACAAGAAGATAGGTCATGCATGATGTCACAAGAAGATAGGTCATGCATGATGTCACAAGAAGATAGGTCATGCATGATGTCACAAGAAGATAGGTCATGCATGATGTCACAAGAAGATAGGTCATGCATGATGTCACAAGAAGAAGGTCATGCATGATGTCACAAGAAGATAGGTCATGCATGATGTCACAAGAAGATAGAAGATAGGTCATGCATGATGTCACAAGAAGATAGGTCATGCATGATGTCACAAGAAGATAGGTCATGCATGATGTCACAAGAAGATAGGTCATGCATGATGTCACAAGAAGATAGGTCATGCATGATGTCACAAGAAGATAGGTCATGCATGATGTCACAAGAAGATAGGTCATGCATGATGTCACAAGAAGATAGGTCATGCATGATGTCACAAGAAGAAGATAGGTCATGTCATGATGTCACAAGAAGATAGGTCATGCATGATGTCACAAGAAGATAGGTCATGCATGATGTCACAAGAAGATAGGTCATGCATGATGTCACAAGAAGATAGGTCATCATGATGCATGATGTCACAAGAAGATAGGTCATGCATGATGATGTCATGATGTCAAGAAGATAGGTCATGCATGATGTCACAAGAAGATAGGTCATGCATGATGTCACAAGAAGATAGGTCATGCATGATGTCACAAGAAGATAGGTCATGCATGATGTCACAAGAAGATAGGTCATGCATGATGTCACAAGAAGATAGGTCATGCATGATGTCACAAGAAGATAGGTCATGCATGATGTCACAAGAAGATAGGTCATGCATGATGTCACAAGAAGATAGGTCATGCATGATGTCACAAGAAGATAGGTCATGCATGATGTCACAAGAAGATAGGGTCATGCAAGAAGATGATGTCACAAGAAGATAGGTCATGCATGATGTCACAAGAAGATGTCACATGATGTCAAGATAGGTCATGCATGATGTCACAAGAAGATAGGTCATGCATGATGTCACAAGAAGATAGGTCATGCATGATGTCACAAGAAGATAGGTCATGCATGATGTCACAAGAAGAGGTCATGCATGATGTCAAGAAGATAGGTCATGCATGATGTCACAAGAAGATAGGTCATGATGTCACAAGAAGATAGGTCATGCATGATGTCACAAGAAGATAGGTCATGCATGATGTCACAAGAAGATATGATGTCATGTCATGATGTCACAAGAAGATAGGTCATGCATGATGTCACAAGAAGATAGGTCATGCATGATGTCACAAGAAGATAGGTCATGCATGATGTCACAAGAAGATAGGTCATGCATGATGTCATGCATGATGTCACAAGAAGATAGGTCATGCATGATGTCACAAGAAGATAGGTCATGCATGATGTCACAAGAAGATAGGTCATGCATGATGTCACAAGAAGATAGGTCATGCATGATGTCACAAGAAGATAGGTCATGCATGATGTCACAAGAAGATAGGTCATGCATGATGTCACAAGAAGATAGGTCATGCATGATGTCACAAGAAGATAGGTCATGCATGATGTCACAAGAAGAGGTATGATGTCAGGTCATGCATGATGTCACAAGAAGATAGGTCATACATGATGTCACAAGAAGATAGGTCATGCATGATGTCACAAGAAGATAGGTCATGCATGATGTCACAAGAAGATAGGTCATGCATGATGTCACAAGAAGATAGGTCATGCATGATGTCACAAGAAGATAGGTCATGCATGATGTCACAAGAAGATAGGTCATGCATGATGTCACAAGAAGAAGTCATATGTCACAAGAAGATAGGTCATAGGTCATGATGTCACAAGAAGATAGGTCATGCATGATGTCACAAGAAGATAGGTCATGCATGATGTCACAAGAAGATAGGTCATGCATGATGTCACAAGAAGATAGGTCATGCATGATGTCACAAGAAGATAGGTCATGCATGATGTCACAAGAAGATAGGTCATGCATGATGTCACAAGAAGATAGGTCATGCATGATGTCACAAGAAGATAGGTCATGCATGATGTGATGTCACATGAGAAGATAGATAGGTCATGCATGATGTCACAAGAAGATAGGTCATGCATGATGTCACAAGAAGATAGGTCATGCATGATGTCACAAGAAGATAGGTCATGCATGATGTCACAAGAAGATAGGTCATGCATGATGTCACAAGAAGATAGGTCATGCATGATGTCACAAGAAGATAGGTCATGCATGATGTCACAAGAAGATAGGTCATGCATGATGTCACAAGAAGAAGTCACAAGAAGATAGGCATGATGTCACAAGAAGATAGGTCATGCATGATGTCACAAGAAGATAGGTCATGCATGATGTCACAAGAAGATAGGTCATGCATGATGTCACAAGAAGATAGGTCATGCATGTCACATGTCATGCATGCTGTCACAAGAAGATAGGTCATGCATGATGTCACAAGAAGATAGGTCATGCATGATGTCACAAGAAGATAGGTCATGCATGATGTCACAAGAAGATAGGTCATGCATGATGTCACAAGAAGATAGGTCATGCATGATGTCACAAGAAGATAGGTCATGCATGATGTCACATGAAGTCACAAGAAGTCATGCATGATGTCACAAGAAGATAGGTCATGCATGATGTCAAGAAGATAGGTCATGCATGATGTCACAAGAAGATAGGTCATGCATGATGTCACAAGAAGATAGGTCATGCATGATGTCACAAGAAGATAGGTCATACATGATGTCACAAGAAGATAGGTCATGCATGATGTCACAAGAAGATAGGTCATACATGCTGTCACAAGAAGATAGGTCATGCATGATGTCACAAGAAGATAGGTCATGCATGAAGAAGATAGGTCATGCATGATGTCACAAGAAGATAGGTCATGCATGATGTCACAAGAAGATAGGTCATGCATGATGTCACAAGAGATAGGATGTCATGCATGATGTCAAGAAGATAGGTCATGCATGATGTCACAAGAAGATAGGTCATGCATGATGTCACAAGAAGATAGGTCATGCATGATGTCACAAGAAGATAGGTCATGCATGATGTCACAAGAAGATAGGTCATGCATGATGTCACAAGAAGATAGGTCATGCATGATGTCACAAGAAGATAGGTCATGCATGATGTCACAAGAAGATAGGTCATGCATGATGTCACAAGAAGATAGGTCATGCATGATGTCACAAGAAGATAGGTCATGCATGATGTCACAAGAAGATAGGTCATGCATGATGTCACAAGAAGATAGGTCATGCATGATGTCACACAAGAAGATAGGTCATGCATGATGTCACAAGAAGATAGGTCATGCATGATGTCACAAGAAGATAGGTCATGCATGATGTCACAAGAAGATAGGTCATGCATGATGTCACAAGAAGATAGGTCATGCATGATGTCACAAGAAGATAGGTCATGCATGATGTCACAAGAAGATAGGTCATGCATGATGTCACAAGAAGATAGGTCATGCATGATGTCACAAGAAGATAGGTCATGCATGATGTCACAAGAAGATAGGTCATGCATGATGTCACAAGAAGATAGGTCATACATGATGTCACAAGAAGATAGGTCATGCATGATGTCACAAGAAGATATGTCATACATGCTGTCACAAGAAGATAGGTCATGCATGATGTCACAAGAAGATAGGTCATGCATGATGTCACAAGAAGATATGTCATGCATGATGTCACAAGAAGATAGGTCATGCATGATGTCACATGATGAAGATAGGTCATACATGATGTCACAAGAAGATAGGTCATGCATGATGTCACAAGAAGATAGGTCATGCATGATGTCACAAGAAGATAGGTCATGCATGATGTCACAAGAAGATAGGTCATGCATGATGTCACAAGAAGATGATGTCACAAGAAGATAGGTCATGCATGATGTCACAAGAAGATAGGTCATACATGATCATGCATGATGTCACAAGAGGTCAGATATGTCACAAAGAAGGTCATGTCATGCATGATGTCACAAGAAGATAGGTCATGCATGATGTCACAAGAAGATAGGTCATGCATGCTGTCACAAGAAGATAGGTCATGCATGATGTCACAAGAAGATAGGTCATGCATGATGTCACAAGAAGAAGTCATGCATGATGTCAAGAAGATAGGTCATGCATGATGCATGATGTCACAAGAAGATAGGTCATGCATGATGTCACAAGAAGATAGGTCATGCATGATGTCACAAGAAGATAGGTCATGCATGATGTCAGAAGATAGGTCATGCATGATGTCAAGAAGATAGGTCATGCATGATGTCACAAGAAGATAGGTCATGCATGATGTCACAAGAAGATAGGTCATGCATGATGTCACAAGAAGATAGGTCATGCATGATGTCACAAGAAGATAGGTCATGCATGATGTCACAAGAAGATAGGTCATGCATGATGTCACAAGAAGATAGGTCATGCATGATGTCACAAGAAGATAGGTCATGCATGATGTCACAAGAAGATAGGTCATGCATGATGTCACAAGAAGATGCAGGTCATGCATGATGTCACAAGAAGATAGGTCATGCATGATGTCACAAGAAGATAGGTCATGCATGATGTCAAGAAGATAGGTCATGCATGATGTCACAAGAAGATAGGTCATGCATGATGTCACAAGAAGATAGGTCATGCATGATGTCACAAGAAGATAGGTCATGCATGATGTCACAAGAAGATAGGTCATGCATGATGTCACAAGAAGATAGGTCATGCATGATGTCACAAGAAGATAGGTCATGCATGATGTCACAAGAAGATAGGTCATGCATGATGTCACAAGAAGATAGGTCATGCATGATGTCACAAGAAGATAGGTCATGCATGATGTCACAAGAAGATAGGTCATGCATGATGTCACAAGAAGATAGGTCATGCATGATGTCACAAGAAGTCATGCATGATGTCACAAGAAGATAGGTCATGCATGATGTCACAAGAAGATAGGTCATGCATGATGTCACAAGAAGATAGGTCATGCATGATGTCACAAGAAGATAGGTCATGCATGATGTCACAAGAAGATGATGTCACAAGAAGATAGGTCATGCATGATGTCACAAGAAGATAGGTCATGCATGATGTCACAAGAAGATAGGTCATGCATGATGTCACAAGAAGATAGGTCATGCATGATGTCACAAGAAGATAGGTCATGCATGATGTCACAAGAAGATAGGTCATGCATGATGTCACAAGAAGATAGATAGGTCATGCATGATGTCACAAGAAGATAGGTCATGCATGATGTCACAAGAAGATAGGTCATGCATGATGTCACAAGAAGATAGGTCATGCATGATGTCACAAGAAGAAGATATGGTCATGCATGATGTCACAAGAAGATAGGTCATGCATGATGTCACAAGAAGATAGGTCATGCATGATGTCACAAGAAGATAGGTCATGCATGATGTCACAAGAAGATAGGTCATGCATGATGTCACAAGAAGATAGGTCATGCATGATGTCACAAGAAGATAGGTCATGCATGATGTCACAGAAGATAGGTCATGCATGATGTCAAGAAGATAGGTCATGCATGATGTCACAAGAAGATAGGTCATGCATGATGTCACAAGAAGATAGAAGATAGGTCATGCATGATGTCAAGAAGATAGGTCATACATGATGTCAAGAAGATAGGTCATGCATGATGTCACAAGAAGATAGGTCATGCAAGAAGATAGGTCATGCATGATGTCACAAGAAGATAGGTCATGCATGATGTCACAAGAAGATAGGTCATGCATGATGTCACAAGAAGATAGGTCATGCATGATGTCACAAGAAGATAGGTCATGCATGATGTCACAAGAAGATAGGTCATGCATGATGTCACAAGAAGATAGGTCATGCATGATGTCACAAGAAGATAGGTCATGCATGATGTCACAAGAAGATAGGTCATGCATGATGTCACAAGAAGATAGGTCATGCATGATGTCACAAGAAGATAGGTCATGCATGATGTCACAAGAAGATAGGTCATGCATGATGTCACAAGAAGATAGGTCATGCATGATGTCACAAGAAGATAGGTCATGCATGATGTCACAAGAAGATAGGTCATGCATGATGTCACAAGAAGATAGGTCATGCATGATGTCACAAGAAGATAGGTCATGCATGATGTGTCATGCATGATGTCACAAGAAGATAGGTCATGCATGCTGTCACAAGAAGATAGGTCATGCATGATGTCACAAGAAGATAGGTCATGCATGATGTCACAAGAAGATAGGTCATGCATGATGTCACAAGAAGATAGGTCATGCATGATGTCACAAGAAGATAGGTCATACATGATGTCACATGAGAAGATAGGTCATGCATGATGTCACAAGAAGAAGGTCATGCATGCTGTCACAAGAAGATAGGTCATACATGATGTCACAAGAAGATAGGTCATGCATGATGTCACAAGAAGATAGGTCATGCATGATGTCACAAGAAGATAGGTCATGCATGATGTCACAAGAAGATAGGTCATGCATGATGTCACAAGAAGATAGGTCATGCATGATGTCACAAGAAGATAGGTCATGCATGATGTCACAAGAAGATAGGTCATGCATGATGTCACAAGAAGATAGGTCATGCATGAGATAGGTCACATGATGTCACAAGAAGATAGGTCATGCATGATGTCACAAGAAGAAGGTCATGCATGATGTCACAAGAAGATAGGTCATGCATGATGTCACAAGAAGATAGGTCATGCATGATGTCACAAGAAGATAGGTCATGCATGATGTCATGATGTCACAAGAAGATAGGTCATGCATGATGTCACAAGAAGATAGGTCATGCATGATGTCACAAGAAGATAGGTCATGCATGATGTCACAAGAAGATAGGTCATGCATGATGTCACAAGAAGATAGGTCATGCATGATGTCACAAGAAGATAGGTCATGCATGATGTCATCATGCATGATGTCACAAGAAGGTCATGCATGATGTCACATAGGTCATGCATGATGTCACAAGAAGATAGGTCATGTCATGATGTCACAAGAAGATAGGTCATGATGTCACAAGAAGATGTCATGATGTCACAAGAAGATAGGTCATGCATGATGTCACAAGAAGATAGGTCATGCATGATGTCACAAGAAGATAGGTCATGCATGATGTCACAAGAAGATAGGTCATGCATGATGTCACAAGAAGAAGATAGGTCATGCATGATGTCACAAGAAGATCACAAGAAGAGGTCATGCATGATGTCACAAGAAGATAGGTCATACATGATGTCACAAGAAGATAGGCATGATGTCACAAGAAGATAGGTCATGCATGATGTCACAAGAAGATAGGTCATGCATGATGTCACAAGAAGATAGGTCATGCATGATGTCACAAGAAGATAGGTCATGCATGATGTCACAAGAAGATAGGTCATGCATGATGTCACAAGAAGATAGGTCATGCATGATGTCACAAGAAGATAGGTCATGCATGATGTCAAGAAGATAGGTCATGCATGATGTCACAAGAAGATAGGTCATGCATGATGTCACAAGAAGATAGGTCATGCATGATGTCACAAGAAGATAGGTCATGCATGATGTCACAAGAAGATAGGTCATGCATGATGTCACAAGAAGATAGGTCATGCATGATGTCACAAGAAGATAGGTCATGCATGATGTCACAAGAAGATAGGTCATGCATGATGTCACAAGAAGATAGGTCAGATGATGATAGGTCATGCATGATGTCACAAGAAGATAGGTCATGCATGATGTCACAAGAAGATAGGTCATGCATGATGTCACAAGAAGATAGGTCATCATGATGTCACAAGAAGATAGGTCATGCATGATGTCACAAAGATAGGTCATGCATGATGTCACAAGAAGATAGGTCATGCATGATGTCACAAGAAGATAGGTCATGCATGATGTCACAAGAAGATAGGTCATGCATGATGTCACAAGAAGATAGGTCATGATGTCACAAGAAGATGCATGATGGTCATGCATGATGTCACAAGAAGATAGGTCATGCATGATGTCACAAGAAGATAGGTCATGCATGATGTCACAAGAAGATAGGTCATGCATGATGTCACAAGAAGATAGGTCATGCATGATGTCACAAGAAGATAGGTCATGCATGATGTCACAAGAAGATGCATGATGTCAAGAAGATAGGTCATGCATGATGTCACAAGAAGATAGGTCATGCATGATGTCACAAGAAGATAGGTCATGCATGATGTCACAAGAAGATAGGTCATGCATGATGTCACAAGAAGATAGGTCATGCATGATGTCACAAGAAGATAGGTCATGCATGATGTCACAAGAAGATAGGTCATGCATGATGTCACAAGAAGATAGGTCATGCATGATGTCACAAGAAGATAGGTCATGCATGATGTCACAAGAAGATAGTCATACATGCTGTCATGCATGATGTCACAAGAAGATAGGTCATGCATGATGTCACAAGAAGATAGGTCATGCATGATGTCACAAGAAGATAGGTCATGCATGATGTCACAAGAAGATAGGTCATGCATGATGTCACAAGAAGATAGGTCATGCATGATGTCACAAGAAGATCATGCATGATGTCATGCATGATGTCACAAGAAGATAGGTCATGCATGATGTCACAAGAAGATAGGTCATGCATGATGTCACAAGATGATATGTCACAAGAAGATAGGTCATGCATGATGTCACAAGAAGATAGGTCATGCATGATGTCACAAGAAGATAGGTCATGCATGATGTCACAAGAAGATAGGTCATGCATGATGTCACAAGAAGATAGGTCATGCATGATGTCACAAGAAGATAGGTCATGCATGATGTCACAAGAAGATAGGTCATGCATGATGTCACAAGAAGATAGGTCATGCATGATGTCACAAGAAGATAGGTCATGCATGATCACAAGAAGATGTCATACATGAAGAAGATAGGTCATGCATGATGTCACAAGAAGATAGGTCATGCATGATGTCACAAGAAGATAGGTCATGCATGATGTCACAAGAAGATAGGTCATGCATGATGTCACAAGAAGATAGGTCATGCATGATGTCACAAGAAGATAGGTCATGCATGCTGTCACAAGAAGATAGGTCATGCATGATGTCACAAGAAGATAGGTCATCATGATGTCAAGAAGATAGGTCATGCATGATGTCACAAGAAGATAGGTCATGCATGATGTCACAAGAAGATAGGTCATGCATGATGTCACAAGAAGATAGGTCATGCATGATGTCACATGATGAAGATAGGTCATGCATGATGTCACAAGAAGATAGGTCATGCATGATGTCAGGTCAATGAAGATAGGTCATGCATGATGTCACAAGAAGATAGGTCATGCATGATGTCACAAGAAGATAGGTCATGCATGATGTCACAAGAAGATAGGTCATGCATGATGTCACAAGAAGATAGGTCATGCATGATGTCACAAGAAGATAGGTCATGCATGATGTCACAAGAAGATGTCATGCATGATGTCAAGAAGATAGGTCATGCATGATGTCACAAGAAGATAGGTCATGCATGATGTCACAAGAAGATGAGGTCATGCATGATGTCACAAGAAGATAGGTCATGCATGATGTCACAAGAAGATAGGTCATGCATGATGTCACAAGAAGATAGGTCATGCATGATGTCACAAGAAGATAGGTCATGGTCATGCTGTCACAAGAAGATAGGTAGGTCATGCATGATGTCACAAGAAGATGTCATGCATGATGTCACAAGAAGATAGGTCATGCATGATGTCACAAGAAGAAGTCATATGATGTCAAGAAGATAGGTCATGCATGATGTCACAAGAAGATATGGTCATCACATGATGTCACAAGAAGATAGGTCATGCATGATGTCACAAGAAGATAGGTCATGCATGATGTCACAAGAAGATAGGTCATGCATGATGTCACAAGAAGATAGGTCATGCATGATGTCACAAGAAGATAGGTCATGCATGATGTCACAAGAAGATAGGTCATGCATGATGTCACAAGAAGATAGGTCATGCATGATGTCACAAGAAGATGCATGATGTCACAAGAAGATAGGTCATGCATGATGTCACAAGAAGATAGGTCATGCATGATGTCACAAGAAGATAGGTCATGCATGATGTCACAAGAAGATAGGTCATGCATGATGTCACAAGAAGAAGTCATGCATGATGTCACAAGAAGATAGGTCATGCATGATGTCACAAGAAGATAGGTCATGCATGATGTCACAAGAAGATAGGTCATGCATGATGTCACAAGAAGATAGGTCATGCATGATGATGTCATGCATGATGAAGATAGGTCATGCATGATGTCACAAGAAGATAGGTCATGCATGATGTCACAAGAAGATAGGTCATGCATGATGTCACAAGAAGATAGGTCATGCATGATGTCACAAGAAGATAGGTCATGCATGATGTCACAAGAAGATAGGTCATGCATGATGTCACAAGAAGATAGGTCATGCATGATGTCACAAGAAGATAGGTCATGCATGATGTCACAAGAAGATAGGTCATGCATGATGTCACAAGAAGATAGGTCATGCATGATGTCACAAGAAGATAGGTCATGCATGATGTCTGTCATGCATGAAGAAGATAGGTCATACATGATGTCACAAGAAGATAGGTCATGCATGATGTCACAAGAAGATAGGTCATGCATGCTGTCACAAGAAGATAGGTCATACATGATGTCACAAGAAGATAGGTCATGCATGATGTCACAAGAAGATAGGTCATGCATGATGTCACAAGAAGATAGGTCATACATGATGTCACAAGAAGATAGGTCATGCATGATGTCACAAGAAGATAGGTCATGCATGATGTCACAAGAAGATAGGTCATGCATGATGTCACAAGAAGATAGGTCATGCATGATGTCACAAGAAGATAGGTCATGCATGATGTCACAAGAAGATAGGTCATGCATGATGTCACAAGAAGATAGGTCATGCATGATGTCACAAGAAGATAGGTCATGCATGATGTCACAAGAAGAAGATGTCACAAGAAGATAGGTCATGCATGATGTCACAAGAAGATAGGTCATGCATGATGTCACAAGAAGATAGGTCATGCATGATGTCACAAGAAGATAGGTCATGCATGATGTCACAAGAAGAAGATGCATGATGTCACAAGAAGATAGGCATGATGTCACAAGAAGATAGGTCATGCATGATGTCACAAGAAGATAGGTCATGCATGATGTCACAAGAAGAAGTCATGCATGATGTCACAAGAAGATAGGCATGATGTCACAAGAAGATAGGTCATGCATGATGTCACAAGAAGATGATGTCATGCATGATGTCACAAGAAGAAGATATGATGTCAGGTCACATGATGTCACAGCAAGAAGATAGGTCATGCATGATGTCACAAGAAGATAGGTCATGCATGATGTCACAAGAAGATAGGTCATACATGATGTCACAAGAAGATAAGTCATGCATGATGTCACAAGAAGATAGGTCATGCATGATGTCACAAGAAGATAGGTCATGCATGATGTCACAAGAAGATAGGTCATGCATGATGTCACAAGAAGATAGGTCATGCATGATGTCACAAGAAGATAGGTCATGCATGATGTCACAAGAAGTCATGCATGATGTCACAAGAAGATAGGTCATGCATGATGTCACAAGAAGATAGGTCATGATGATGTCACAAGAAGATAGGTCATGCATGATGTCACAAGAAGATAGGTCATGCATGATGTCACAAGAAGATAGGTCATGCATGATGTCACAAGAAGATAGGTCATGCATGATGTCAAGAAGATAGGTCATGCATGATGTCACAAGAAGATAGGTCATGCATGATGTCACAAGAAGATAGGTCATGCATGCTGTCACAAGAAGATAGGTCATGCATGATGTCACAAGAAGATAGGTCATGCATGATGTCACAAGAAGATAGGTCATGCATGATGTCACAAGAAGATAGGTCATGCATGATGTCACAAGAAGATAGGTCATGCATGATGTCACAAGAAGATAGGTCATGCATGATGTCACAAGAAGATAGGTCATGCATGATGTCACAAGAAGATAGGTCATGCATGATGTCACAAGAAGATAGGTCATGCATGATGTCACAAGAAGATAGGTCATGCATGATGTCACAAGAAGATAGGTCATGCATGATGTCAGGTCATGCATGAGAAGATAGGTCATGCATGATGTCACAAGAAGATAGGTCATGCATGATGCATGATGTCATGCATGATGTCACAAGAAGATAGGTCATGCATGATGTCACAAGAAGATAGGTCATGCATGATGTCACAAGAAGATAGGTCATGCATGATGTCACAAGAAGATAGGTCATGCATGATGTCACAAGAAGATAGGTCATGCATGATGTCACAAGATAGGTCATGCATGATGTCACAAGAAGATAGGTCATGCATGATGTCACAAGAAGATAGGTCATGCATGATGTCACAAGAAGATAGGTCATGCATGATGTCACAAGAAGATAGGTCATGCATGATGTCACAAGAAGATAGGTCATGCATGATGTCACAAGAAGATAGGTCATGCATGATGTCACAAGAAGATAGGTCATGTCACATGATGTCACAAGAAGATAGGTCATGCATGATGTCACAAGAAGATAGGTCATGCATGATGTCACAAGAAGATAGGTCATGCATGATGTCACAAGAAGATCACAAGAAGTAGGTCATGCATGATGTCACAAGAAGATAGGTCATGCATGATGTCACAAGAAGATAGGTCATGCATGATGTCAGGTCAAGAAGATAGGTCATGCATGATGTCACAAGAAGATAGGTCATGCATGATGTCACAAGAAGATAGGTCATGCATGATGTCACAAGAAGATAGGTCATGCATGATGTCACAAGAAGATAGGTCATGCATGATGTCAGGTCATGCATGAAGATAGGTCATGCATGATGTCACAAGAAGATAGGTCATGCATGATGTCACAAGAAGAAGGTCATGCATGATGTCACAAGAAGATAGGTCATGCATGATGTCACAAGAAGATAGGTCATGCATGATGTCACAAGAAGATAGGTCATGCATGATGTCACAAGAAGATGTCATGTCACAAGAAGATAGGTCATGCATGATGTCACAAGAAGATAGGTCATGCATGATGTCAAGAAGATGCATGATGTCATGCTGTCAAGAAGATAGGTCATGCATGATGTGATGTCATGCAATGAAGATAGGTCATGCATGATGTCACAAGAAGATATGCATGATGTCATAGGTCATGCATGATGTCACAAGAAGATAGGTCATGCATGATGTCACAAGAAGTCATGCATGATGTCACAAGAAGATAGGTCATGCATGATGTCACAAGAAGATAGGTCATGCATGATGTCACAAGAAGATAGGTCATGCATGATGTCACAAGAAGATAGGTCATGCATGATGTCACAAGAAGATAGGTCATGCATGATGTCACAAGAAGATAGGTCATGCATGATGTCACAAGAAGATAGGTCATGCATGATGTCACAAGAAGATAGGTCATGCATGATGTCACAAGAAGATAGGTCATGCATGATGTCACAAGAAGATAGGTCATGCATGATGTCACAAGAAGATAGGTCATGCATGATGTCACAAGAAGATAGGTCATGCATGATGTCACAAGAAGATAGGTCATGCATGATGTCACAAGAAGATAGGTCATGCATGATGTCACAAGAAGATAGGTCATGCATGATGTCACAAGAAGATAGGTCATGCATGATGTCAAGAAGATAGGTCATGCATGATGTCACAAGAAGATAGGTCATGCATGATGTCACAAGAAGATAGGTCATACATGATGTCACAAGAAGATAGGTCATGCATGATGTCACAAGAAGATAGGTCATGCATGATGTCACAAGAAGATAGGTCATGCATGATGTCACAAGAAGATAGGTCATGCATGATGTCACAAGAAGATAGGTCATGCATGATGTCACAAGAAGATAGGTCATGCATGATGTCACAAGAAGA
Organism: Oncorhynchus gorbuscha; assembly: GCF_021184085.1. Lineage (NCBI taxonomy): Eukaryota > Metazoa > Chordata > Actinopteri > Salmoniformes > Salmonidae > Oncorhynchus > Oncorhynchus gorbuscha. Next base: position 87,945,467 of record NC_060181.1, on the reverse strand, counting down.
TAGGTCATGCATGATGTCACAAGAAGATAGGTCATGCATGATGTCACAAGAAGATAGGTCATGCATGATAGGTCATGCATGATGTCACAAGAAGATAGGTCATGCATGATGTCACAAGAAGATAGGTCATGCATGATGTCACAAGAAGATAGGTCATGCATGATGTCACAAGAAGATAGGTCATGCATGATGTCACAAGAAGATAGGTCATGCATGATGTCACAAGAAGATAGGTCATACATGATGTCACAAGAAGATAGGTCATGCATGATGTCACAAGAAGATAGGTCATGCATGATGTCACAAGAAGATAGGTCATGCATGATGTCACAAGAAGATAGGTCATGCATGATGTCACAAGAAGTCATGCATGATGTCACAAGAATAGGTCATGATGTCACAAGAAGATAGGTCATGCATGATGTCACAAGAAGATAGGTCATGCATGATGTCACAAGAAGATCACAAGGTCATGCATGATGTCACAAGAAGATAGGTCATGCATGATGTCAGATAGGTCATGCATGATGTCACAAGAAGATAGGTCATGCATGATGTCACAAGAAGATAGGTCATGCATGATGTCACAAGAAGATAGGTCATGCATGATGTCACAAGAAGATAGGTCATGCATGATGTCACAAGAAGATAGGTCATGCATGATGTCACAAGAAGATAGGTCATGCATGATGTCACAAGAAGATATGGTCATGCATGATGTCACAAGAAGATAGGTCATGCATGATGTCACAAGAAGATAGGTCATGCATGATGTCACAAGAAGATAGGTCATGCATGATGTCACAAGAAGATAGGTCATGCATGATGTCACAAGAAGATAGGTCATGCATGATGTCACAAGAAGATAGGTCATGCATGATGTCACAAGAAGATAGGTCATGCATGATGTCACAAGAAGATAGGTCATGCATGATGTCACAAGAAGATAGGTCATGCATGATGTCACAAGAAGATATGGTCATGCATGATGTCACAAGAAGATAGGTCATGCATGATGTCACAAGAAGATAGGTCATGCATGATGTCACAAGAAGATAGGTCATGCATGATGTCATAGGTCATGCATGATGTCACAAGAAGATAGGTCATGCATGATGTCACAAGAAGATAGGTCATGCATGATGTCACAAGAAGATAGGTCATGCATGATGTCACAAGAAGATAGGTCATGCATGATGTCACAAGAAGATAGGTCATGCATGATGTCACAAGAAGATATATGATGTCATGCATGATGTCACAAGAAGATATGGTCATGCATGATGTCACAAGAAGATAGGTCATGCATGATGTCACAAGAAGATAGGTCATGCATGATGTCACAAGAAGATAGGTCATGCATGATGTCACAAGAAGATAGGTCATGCATGATGTCACAAGAAGATAGGTCATGCATGATGTCACAAGAAGATAGGTCATGCATGATGTCACAAGAAGATAGGTCATGCATGATGATCATCATGATGTCACAAGAAGATAGGTCATGCATGATGTCACAAGAAGCATGATGTCACAAGAAGATAGGTCATGCATGATGTCACAAGAAGATAGGTCATGCATGATGTCACAAGAAGATAGGTCATGCATGCTTAGATGTTCTTTGTGAATGATTAACATCTCTATAACAGAACAATGACCGGACAACAAAACAGATTGTAGTCTGTACTGTACACTACGTAATCCACAATTATTTTTTTATTAGGTCATAAGATGTGCTGGGAGTTTGCCCACAAGAACTGACTACTGTTCCACAAGGAGTGGGTAAGATGAGCTCAGCTCATTGCTCACGCACGTGAGAGCAGAAGACTCTCACCAGCCATGGAGCCAGCTCAGGTAACACAACAGCACACAATGTCATTCAAATAAATGAGTTAATGAGTCATTTAATGTCCCTGACAGTATGACATAAAACATAATGTCTTCAACACTAACAGTCACTCTGTTATGATATTATAAAACATGTCTTCAACACTAACAGTCACTATGTTATGATATTATAAAACATAATGTCTTCAACACTAACAGTCACTATGTTATGATATTATAAAACATAATGTCTTCAACACTAACAGTCACTCTGTTATGACATTATAAAACATGTCTTCAACACTAACAGTCACTCTGTTATGATATTATAAAACATGTCTTCAACACTAACAGTCACTCTGTTATGATATTATAAAACATGTCTTCAACACTAACAGTCACTATGTTATGATATTATAAAACATGTCTTCAACACTAACAGTCACTATGTTATGATATTATAAAACATAATGTCTTCAACACTAACAGTCACTCTGTTATGATATTATAAAACATGTCTTCAACACTAACAGTCACTCTGTTATGATATTATAAAACATGATATTATAAAACATAATGTCTTCAACACTAACAGTCACTCTGTTATGATATTATAAAACATGTCTTCAACACTAACAGTCACTATGTTATGATATTATAAAACGTAATGTCTTCAACACTAACAGTCACTATGTTATGATATTATAAAACATAATGTCTTCAACACTAACAGTCACTATGTTATGATATTATAAAACATGTCTTCAACACTAACAGTCACTCTGTTATGATATTATAAAACATGTCTTCAACACTAACAGTCACTCTGTTATGATATTATAAAACATGTCTTCAACACTAACAGTCACTATGTTATGATATTATAAAACGTAATGTCTTCAACACTAACAGTCACTATGTTATGATATTATAAAACATAATGTCTTCAACACTAACAGTCACTATGTTATGATATTATAAAACATGTCTTCAACACTAACAGTCACTATGTTATGATATTATAAAACATGTCTTCAACACTAACAGTCACTATGTTATGATATTATAAAACATGTCTTCAACACTAACAGTCACTATGTTATGATATTATAAAACGATATTATAAAAATGTCTTCAACACTAACAGTCACTCTGTTATGATATTATAAAACATGTCTTCAACACTAACAGTCACTATGTTATGATATTATAAAACATAATGTCTTCAACACTAACAGTCACTATGTTATGATATTATAAAACGTAATGTCTTCAACACTAACAGTCACTATGTTATGATATTATAAAACGTAATGTCTTCAACACTAACAGTCACTCTGTTATGATATTATAAAACGTAATGTCTTCAACACTAACAGTCACTATGTTATGATATTATAAAACATGTCTTCAACACTAACAGTCACTATGTTATGATATTATAAAACGTAATGTCTTCAACACTAACAGTCACTATGTTATGATATTATAAAACATGTCTTCAACACTAACAGTCACTATGTTATGATATTATAAAACATAATGTCTTCAACACTAACAGTCACTCTGTTATGATATTATAAAACATGTCTTCAACACTAACAGTCACTCTGTTATGATATTATAAAACATGTCTTCAACACTAACAGTCACTCTGTTATGATATTATAAAACATGTCTTCAACACTAACAGTCACTCTGTTATGATATTATAAAACATGTCTTCAACACTAACAGTCACTCTGTTATGATATTATAAAACATGTCTTCAACACTAACAGTCACTATGTTATGATATTATAAAACATGTCTTCAACACTAACAGTCACTATGTTATGATATTATAAAACATAATGTCTTCAACACTAACAGTCACTCTGTTATGATATTATAAAACATGTCTTCAACACTAACAGTCACTCTGTTATGATATTATAAAACATGTCTTCAACACTAACAGTCACTCTGTTATGATATTATAAAACATGTCTTCAACACTAACAGTCACTATGTTATGATATTATAAAACGTAATGTCTTCAACACTAACAGTCACTATGTTATGATATTATAAAACATGTCTTCAACACTAACAGTCACTATGTTATGATATTATAAAACGTAATGTCTTCAACACTAACAGTCACTCTGTTATGATATTATAAAACATGTCTTCAACACTAACAGTCACTATGTTATGATATTATAAAACATAATGTCTTCAACACTAACAGTCACTATGTTATGATATTATAAAACGTAATGTCTTCAACACTAACAGTCACTATGTTATGATATTATAAAACGTAATGTCTTCAACACTAACAGTCACTCTGTTATGATATTATAAAACGTAATGTCTTCAACACTAACAGTCACTATGTTATGATATTATAAAACGTGTCTTCAACACTAACAGTCACTATGTTATGATATTATAAAACGTAATGTCTTCAACACTAACAGTCACTATGTTATGATATCATGGGAAAATATGACTTATCGCCAATAAAAGAGCAGTATAAGTCAGTGGTCTTAAATTAACCAAAATAGTAAGAGTGCATCTTTTTTCCATGGAAGAATTACGTCTTGTCTCTTGGCATTTGACACTGTTAGATGACGAAGATATTGATAAGGCCGACAACACACTGTCTGGCTGTCTGGACCACTTCAGTGATTCATTACATCCCCCATTACGTCTCTCTCTCTCTCTTTATTCAATTCAATTTCAATTCAAAGGGCTTTATTGGCATGGGAAACATATGTTAACATTGCCAAGGGAAGTGAAATAGATAATATACTTAAGTTAAATAAGTTAACATGAAACATTACACTCACAAGAGTGCCAAAGTAAGAGACAGTTAAAATGTCATATTATGTATATATATACAGTGCTGTAACAATGTGCAAATAGTTAAAGTAGAAAAGGGAAAATAAATAAACATAAATATGGGTTGTATTTACAATGGTGTTTGTTCTTCACTGGTTGCCCTTTTCTTGTGGCAACAGGTCACAAATCTTGCTGCTGTGATGGAACACTGGTATTTCAACCATTAGATATGGGAGTTTATCAAAATTGGATTTGTTTTCCAATTATTTGTGGGTGGGTGTAATCTGAGGGTAATAGGTGTCTTTACTATGGTCATACATTTGTCAGGAGGTTAGGAAGTGCAGCTCAGTTTCCACCTCATTTTGTGGGCAGTGTGCACATAGCCTGCCTTGTCTTGAGAGCCATGTCTGCCTATGGCGGCCTCTCTCAATAGCAAGGCTATGGTCACTGAGTCTGTACATAGTACATAGTCAGAGTTCTCCTTAATCTTTGTTCAGTCATGGTGGTCAGGCATTCTGCCGCTAAGTACCCTCTGTTCAGGGACAAAAAGCATTCTAGTTTCCTCTGTTTTTTTAATGTTCCAATGTGTGTGTTTCCCAGACAGTAGGTAGTGACCAGATTCTTAATGAAAACCTCTAGCTAAACCTCCTCCTCTCCTAAACCTCCTCCTCTCTGAAACCTCCTCCTCTCCTAAACCTCCTCTCTGAAACCTCCTCCTCTCTGAAACCTCCTCCTCTCTGAAACCTCCTCCTCTCCTAAACCTCCTCTCTGAAACCTCCTCCTCTCTGAAACCTCCTCCTCTCTGAAACCTCCTCCTCTCCTAAACCTCCTCTCTCTCTGAAACCTTCTCCTCTCCTAAACCTCCTCCTCTCCTAAACCTCCTCCTATCTGAAACCTCCTCCTGATATGCACACATCTTTGTGGGCTTCCCTGACCTCAAAGGTGAGAGACCAGCCAACCTTCCAGATAGTTCTCATTAGAGATATCATGACTTTTTTATTAGCTCTGTCATGACTTTTGGATCAGAAATATCTTGACTTTTCATATATATATATACATACGTTTTATATACAACTCTTTTCACATTTTGTTAGGTTACAGCCTTATTCTAAATTTGATTGAATACATTTTATTATGGGCCTCCCGAGTGGCACAAAGGTTTAAGTGCCTGAGGTGTCACTACAGATCCGGGTTCGATTGAGAGGATCTGCAGAGAAGAATGGGAGAAACTCCCCAAATACAAGTGTGCCAAGCTTGAGGCGTTATACTCAAGAAGACTCGAGGCACCGAAGGTGCTTCAACAAAGTATTGAGTAAAGGCTCTGAATACTTATGGAAATGTAATATTGAAGTTTTTAAAAAATATATAAATGAGCAAAAATGTTAAAAAAATCTGTTTTTGCTTTGTCATTATGGGGTATTGTGTGTATAGGGGGAACAAACAACTTAACACTTTTTAGAATAAGGCTGTAATGTAACAAGATGTGGAAAAGGTTAAGGGGTCTGAATACTTTTCAGAAGCACTGTATGAGGACTTTTGAGATATATAATTACTTTTACAATAACAAAGCTGACTGAAAGACATCTTCTCCCCAGGTCAGAGCCTCACAATAACATAGCTGACTTAAAGACATCTTCCCCCCAGGTCAGAGCCTCACAATAACATAGCTGACTTAAAGACATCTTCCCCCCAGGTCAGGGCCTCACAATGACATAGCTGACTGAAAGACATCTTCCCCCCAGGTCAGAGCCTCACAATAACATAGCTGACTGAAATACATCTTCTCCCCAGGTCAGAGCCTCACAATAACATAGCTGACTTAAAGACATCTTCTCCCCAGGTCAGAGCCTCACAATAACATAGCTGACTGAAATACATCTTCTCCCCAGGTCAGAGCCTCACAATAACATAGCTGACTTAAAGACATCTTCCCCCCAGGTCAGGGCCTCACAATAACATAGCTGACTGAAAGACATCTTCCCCCCAGGTCAGAGCCTCACAATAACATAGCTGACTGAAATAGATCTTCTCCCCAGGTCAGAGCCTCACAATAACATAGCTGACTTAAAGACATCTTCTCCCCAGGTCAGAGCCTCACAATAACATAGCTGACTGAAATACATCTTCTCCCCAGGTCAGAGCCTCACAATAACATAGCTGACTTAAAGACTTCTTCCCCCCAGGTCAGAGCCTCACAATAACATAGCTGACTTAAAGACATCTTCCCCCCAGGTCAGAGCTTCACAATAACATTGCTGATTGGTGTAGAGACAAAGTTACAATAGCTAACTTTGGTGTAGAGAGAACCATGTCTGAATCGTATACCTACAATATGTGGATTTGGGATTTGGGAGAAGTTGAAATGTTAAAGCATGTTGTAGTGCCATCCACTGGTCAATGGGAGTACTGCATCTGAATCCTCCTCCATCTTCTGATCCTGTCATTCTGTCATCTGTTTGGTTAGTTGACTAGTCCCCTCTGTCTCTAATTGTTGGTTTATCTGATTGACAGGTCTCTGAGTGTCTCTCCTTATGAAACATGGATATCGAAGGTGTCCGACTCTGACGTGCTATTGGCCGGTCTGGCCTCGGGGACGTGTGGTCACGGTGAATATTGGCAGATATTTTTGTAAAAAAATGTCAACTTATTTAACCAGGTAGGCTAGTTGAGAACAAGTTCTCATTTGCAACTGCGACCTGGCCAAGGTAAAGAGTAACAATTCGACCCATACAACAACACAGAGTTACACATGGAATAAACAAAACATACAGTCAATAATACAGTCGAACAAAAGAAAACAAAAAGTCTATATACAGCAAATGAGGTAAGTTAAGGAAATAAATAGGCCATGGTGGTGAAGTAATTACAATATAGCAATTAAACACTGGAATGGTAGATTGGCAGAAGATGAATGTGCAGGTAGTGATACTGGGGTGCAAAGGAGAAAAATAAATAAATAAATAAATACCAATATGGGGATGAGGTAGGTAGATAGTTGGGCTGTTTACAGATGGGCTATGTACAGGTGCAGTGATATGTAAGCTGCTCTGATAGCTGGTGCTTATAGCTAGTGAGGGAGATGTGAGTCTCCAGATTTTTCCAATTCGTTCCAGTCATGGGCAGGAGAGAACTGGAAGGAAAGACGACCAAAGGAGGAATTGGCTTTGGGGGTGACCAGTGAGATATATCTGCTGGAGCGCGTGCTACAAGTGGGTGCTGCTATGGTGACAAGTGAGCTGAGATAAGGCGGGGCTTTACCTAGCAGAGACTTGTAGATAACCTGTAGCCAGTGGATTTGTCGATGAATATGAAGCGAGGGCCAGCCAAAGAGAGCGTACAGGTCGCATTGGTGGGTAGTGTATGGGGCTTTGGTGACAAAACAGATGGCACTGTGATAGACTACACCCAGTTTGTTGAGTAGAGTGTTGGAGGCTATTTTATAGATGACATCACCGAAGTCGAGGATCGGTAGAATGGTCAGTTTTACTAGGGTATGTTTGGCAGCATGAGTGAAGGATGATTTGTTGCAATATAGGATGCCGATTCTAGATTTAATTTTGGATTGGAGATGCTTAATGTGAGTCTGGAAGGAGAGTTCACAGTCTAACCAGACACCCAGGTATTTGTAGTTGTCCGCGTATTCTAAGTCAGAGCCGTCCAGAGTAGTGATGCTGGACGGGCGGGAAGGTGCGGGCAGGGATCGATTGAAGAGCATGCATTTAGTTTTACTTGCGTTTAAGAGCAGTTGGAGGCCACGGAAGGAGAGTTGTATGGCATTGAAGCTCGTCTGGAGGTTAGTTAACACAGTGTCCAAGGAGGGGCCAGAAGTATACAGAATGGTGTCGTCTGCGTAGAGGTGGATCAGAGAATCACCAGCAGCAAGAGTAACATCATTGATGAATACAGAAAAGAGAGTCGGCCCGAGAATTGAACCCTGTGGCACACCCATAGAGACTGTCAGAGGACCGGACAACAGTCCCTCCAATTTGACACACTGGACTCTATCAGAGAAGTAGTTGGTAAACTAGGCGAGGCAATCATTTAAGATAACAAGGCTGTCGAGTCTGCCATTAAGACTGTTGTGATTGACAGAGTCGAAAGCCTTGGCCAGGTCAATGAATACAGCTGCACAGTAATGTCTCTTATCGACGGCGGTTATGATGTCGTTTAGAACCTTGAGCGTGGCTGAGGTGCACCCATGACCAGCTCTGAAACCAGATTGCATAGCGGAGAAGGTATGGTGGGATTCGAAATGGTCAGTAATCTGTTTGACCTGTTACTCCTACCCCTACTTTTTTTGAACATTCTGTTAAAAATCGCGCAACATTTCAGCACCCTGCTACTCATGCCAGGAATATAGTATATGCATATGATTAGTATGTGTGGGTAGAAAACACTCAGACGTTTATAAAACTGGTTAAATCACGGCTGTGACTATAACAGAACGTGCGTTTCATTGAAAAGTGCAGGAAAATCTGATCACTGAAAATGGGAAAATATATCCATGCGCCACTTCAACCAATTGTTAAACGTGAACCACATTAAATGGGGCCAAGGTTGCAATACCTACAGCTTCCACACGATGTCAACAGTTTTGTCATTTGCCTACTATTTGTTTCTTGGTCAAACAGAAACAAGGCAGCGCAGTTCTTCCGGTCTCCGACCGGATGTTTTGGTTGGAATTTACCCGGACATTATTTCCAGACGTACAGCTATAGAATATACATCGCCTCGTGATCAATTTGATCGCTTATTAACGTTTACTAATACCTAAAGTTGCATTACAAAAGTATTTCGAAGTGTTTTGTGAAAGTTTATCGCCGACTTTTTTAATAAAAAAAAATGACGTTACGTTATAAAACGCTATTTTTTTCCGTTGATCACACAGTCTTCATAGATCGATATCTAGGCTATATATGGACCGATTTAATCGAAAATGTTTTATATTTTATTTGTGCGTTTTGTGTAGCGCCGACTATGCTAATTATTTTGTTTACGTCCCCTGTGGGTCTTTTGGGGTGTTACATGCTATCAGATAATAGCTTCTTATGCTTTCGCCGAAAATCATTTTAAAAATCTGACTTGTTGCCTGGATTCGCAACGAGTGTAGCTTTAATTCAATACCCTGCATGTGTATTTCAAATTTTTAATGAACGTTTGAGTTTTAACGAGAACTATTAGCATTTAGTGTAGCGCATTTGCATTTCCAGATGTCTAGATGGGACGCCTGCGTGTCAGGTAAGAGCAAAGGTTAACTTGGCTTTCGAAGACCTTAGAAAGGCAGGACAGGATGGATATAGGTCTATAGCAGTTTGGGTCTAGAGTGTCAATCCCTTTGAAGAGGGGGATGACCGCGGCAGCTTTCCAATCTTTGGGAATCTCAGACGATACGAAAGAGAGGTTGAAAAGGCTAGTAATAGGGGTTGCAACAATTTCAGCAGATATTTTTAGAAAGAGAGGGTCCAGATTGTCTAGCCCGGCTGATTTGTAGGGGTCCCGATTTTGTAGCTCTTTCAGAACATCAGCTATCTGGATTTGGGTAAAGGAGAAATGGTGGGGGCTTTGGCGGGTTGCTGTGGAGGGTCCCGGGCAGTTGACCGGGGTAGGGGTATCCAAGTGGAAAGCATGGCCAGCCGTAGAGAAATGCTTATTGAAATGATCAATTATAGTGGATTTATCGGTGGTGACAGTGTTTCCTAGCCTCAGAGCAGTGGGCAGCTGGGAGGATGTGCTCTTATTCTCCATGGACTTTACAGTGTCCCAGAACTTTTTTGATTTAGTACTACAGGATGCAAATTTCTGCTTGAAAAAGCTAGCCTTAGCTTTTCTAACTGCCTGTGTATATTTGTTTTTAACTTCCCTGAAAAGTTGCATATCACGTGGGCTATTCGATGCTAATGCAGAACGCCACAGGATGTTTTTGTGCTGGTCAAGGGCAGACAGGTCTGGAGTGAACCAAGGACTATATCTATTCCTAGTTTTAAAAAAATTGAGAGGGGCATGCTTATTTAAGATGGTGATGAAGGCATTTTTAAAGAATAGCCAGGCATCATCTACTGACGGGATGAGGTCAATGTCATTCCAGGATACCCCGGCCAGGTCGATTAGAAAGGCCTGCTCGCAGAAGTGTTTTAGGGAGCGTTTGACAGTGATGAGGGCTGGTCGTTTGACCGCAGACCCATTACGGATGCACGCAATGAGGCAGTGATCGCTGAGATCTTGATTGAAAACAGCAGAGGTGTATTTGGAGGGTGAGTTAGTTAGGATGACATCTAAGAGGGTGCCCGTGTTTACTGATTTGGGGTTGAACTTGGTAGGTTCATTGATCATTTGTGTGAGATTGAGGGCATCAAGCTTAGTTTGTAGGATGGCCGGGGTGTTAAGCATGTCCCAGTTTAGATCACCTAGTAGCACGAGCTCAGGAGATAGATGGGGGCAATCAATTCACATATGGTATCGAGGGCACAGCTGGGGGCAGAGGGAGGTCTATAGCAAGCGGCAACAGTGAGAGACTTGTTTCTGGAAAGGTGAAGTTTTTAAAGTAGAAACTCAAATTGTTTGGGTACAGACTTAGATAGTAATACAGAACTCTGTAGGCTATCTCTGCAGTAGATTGCAACACCGCCCCTTTGGCAGTTCTATCTTGGCGGAAAACGTTATAGTTAGGAATGGAAATTTCAAGGTTTTGGTGGTTTTCCGAAGCCAGGATTCAGACAAGACATCTGAGACATCTGGGTTGGCAGAGTGTGCTAAAGCAGTGAGTAAAACAAACTTAGGGAGTAGGCTTCTAATTTGAACATGCATGAATGAAACCAAGGCTTTTACGGTTGCAGAAGTCAACAAATGAGAGCACCTGTGGGGTGAGAGTGGAGCTAGGCACTGCTGGACCTGGATTAACCTCCACAGAGGAACAGAGGAGAAGTAGGATAAGGGTCCGGCTAAAGACTATACAACCTGGCCGTCTAGCACGTTCAGAACAGAGAGTAAAAGGAGCAGGTTTCTGGGCACGATAGCATAGATTCAATGCATAGTGTACAGACAAAGGTAAGGTAGGACGTGAGTACATTGGAGGTAAACCTAGGCATTGAGTAATGATGAGAGAGATATAGTCTCTGGAGATGTTTAAACCAGGTGATGTCATTGAATATGTGGAAGGTGGAACAACATGGTTGGTTAAGGCATATTGAGCAGGGCTAGAGGCTCTACAGTGAAATAAGACAGTAATCACTAACCAGGACAGTAGTGGACGAGGCATATTGATATTAGAGAGAGGCATTTGACTCTGGGAGATGGGATTGGACAACCTGTAACCTACAACCTTGTCACTTAACAATTTAGTGCATATACTCAGACACGCATTGCATTTTAAGACAAATTGTTACTGTCCCCACTAAAACAAATACTTAACATGCAATCTTTGAAACATTGAATTACTGTGGAATTCTATTCCTTCCTATGGAAGACTGCCAAGACTCTGCTGGACTGGAGTACAATAAGGCTCAGAGGATGGCAGGACTGGGGTGGTGTTCAGTGAGGTGAAATGCTCGGAACTTGTTGATAGAAATGTAACGCATTAGAGGTAACATGATTGAACAAGTAGCCATTTTCCTTCTTTCTTCATGTCCTTCATGTCCTAAAACAAAACCGTTCTAAAACCAACACTGCAGCCTACATCATGTAGTCCCAATCATCACCACCAGGTGGCAGAGTTGAGCCATACATATTTACACCTGATATAGATTGTTGCTGAACCACACAGTCCTGGAGGCTACAACCCGGTCTGGAATACTAGTTTACAGTCCTCCCTGGTCTTTGTGAATGGGCACAATGTAAAGTACACAAAGTATAATTGTAGCACTTATGTAATGGAGTTGACCCTAGCTAGAGGTCAGACTGTGATGTAATGGAGTTAACCCTAGCTAGGGGTCAGACTGTGATGTAATGAAGTTGACCCCAAACCTGGGTTGGCAGGTGATAATAGGCAGTGACACAGTGACTAATGGGGCTTTCAAGACGAAGTCAAGTCATAATGTCAGTGATCTTCAGGTCGGAAAGTCGGAGCTCTAGAAAAAAAAAAATCCAGAGCTTGGCTTTTTTCCAGTTCCTAGTTGTCTTGAACACACTGGATCGGAAGTCTGAGATTCCAAGTTCTGAGTTCCCAGTTGTTTTGAACACACTGGATCGGATGTCTGAGATTCCGAGTTCTGAGTTCCCAGTTGTTTTGAACACACTGGATCGGAAGTCTGAGATTCCGAGTTCTGAGTTCCCAGTTGTTTTGAACACACTGGATCGGAAGTCTGAGATTCCGAGTTCTGAGTTCCCAGTTGTTTTGAACGCGACATAAAATTTTGGTTGACAAGATTAGCAAATTTAGGCATGACATGCCAACAACAAACGCTGAGCCTTCATATTCATTTTTAACGGACCAAATAATGAAAGTCATGCACTGTGGTTTTGAGTACCGCAAAGTTGGTATGGTAGAGGTAAAAAATGTTTTGCTATCTATAAATAAGGACAAGCCACCTGGTACAGACAACCTGGGTGGTAAATTGCTGAAGTTGGTGAAGGAATACATTTTAAGTCCTGTTTGCCACATCTTCAACATAAGCCTAGAAGACGGTGTGTGCCCTCAGGCCTGGAGGGAGGTAAAGATCATTCCACTGCCCAAGAATAGCAAAGCACCCTGTAGGTTTTCAAACAGACGACCAATAAGCCTGTTACCGTTGCTTAGCAAACTTTTGGAAAAAAATATTTATTTTACTGAAAACCAATTAACAACATACTTATAGGGAAGGGCACTCAACATGCTCAGCACTGACACAAATTACTGATGATTGGCTGAAGGAAATTGAAGATAATAAGATAGTGGGAGCTGTTTTGTTTGATTTCAGTGTAGCTTTTGTTGTCAGTAATCATAATCTATTACTGAAAAAAACATAGGTGTTGAGGATTTACATCTTCGGTCTTATCATGAAGTGGGAGTAACCTATCTAATAGAACACAGATGGTTTTCTTTAATCAAAGCCTCTCTAAGGCAGATTTGGTTGAGTGTGGTGTATCGCAAGACAGCCTGCTAGGGCCATTATTGTTTTCTCCTTATAATGCTGACCTTCCACTGACCTTGAATAAAGCCTGTATGTCTATGTACGCTGACGACTCAACTGTATAAACATCAGCTACGACAGTAAAATAAATAACTGACACCATTAAAACCTGTTAGGGCTAGGGGGCAGTGTTCGGAAGTTCTGATGAATGACATGCCCAAGGTAAACTGTCTGTTACTAGCCCAGAAGCTAGGATATGCATATAATTGGTAAGATTGGATAGAAAACACTCTGAAGTTTCCGAAACTGTTAAGAAATGTCAGTAAGTATAAAATAACTGATATGGCAGGCGAAAACCTGAGGAAAATCCATCCGGAATCCTTTTCTTTTAGGTCACAAGCCATTTCAATGGTGGTCTATGGGATATACACATAAATAGCTCCCAGATTGCAGTTCCTATGGCTTCCACTAGGTGTCAACAGTCTTTAGAAAGGGTTTCAGGCTTGTTTTTTGAAAAACGAGTGAGAAGTTGCAGTTTTTCCCAAGGTGTCTCTCATTAGAAAAGTAGTCTTATTGCAAGCATGCATGAGGTGGGCACTCTTCATTATTTATCTTCCCTATTGAACATACTATTCCCCATCTTAAATTTGATCATTTATTTAGATATTAGAGAACATGAGGATTAGTTAGAAACATCGTTCGACTTGATTGGACAAATTTTACTGGTAACTTTTTGGATTTGTTTCTATGCATGTTGAACGAGTGGATTACTGAATCAAGCGCCAACTAAACTGACATTTTGGGGATATAAAGAAGGACTTTATCAAACAAAAGGATCATTCATTGTGTAGCTGGGACCCTTGGGATTGCAAACAGAGGAAGATCTTCAAACGTAAGTGACTTATTTTACCGCTATTTGGGATTTTGTGACACCTGTCCTGGTTTGAAAAAGTATTTTGATGTGGGCGCTGTCCTCAGATACGTGATCCGGCCAATGTCTCACTACACCGCCCCAGTGCCCATGCCTGGAGCTGTGCACCATCACATCCCACTACATGTTAGTTGGCGTTGTATCCCATTGTCAAACTTGTTTTGTTGTGACCTGGCAGACACTTACACCTATTACATTACATTAAGCATGGTATGCTTTCGCCATAAAGCTTTTTTGAAATCTTAACAAGAAGTTAAGATTTTAAATGATCTAAGACACTTGTATGTTTATGAATGTTTAATATTACAATTTTGTCATTTGAATTTGTCGCGCTCCAGCTTCAACGGATGTTGTCGATTTTGATCCCGATAGCAGGATCCGTGC
The DNA here is from genome assembly GCF_021184085.1 of Oncorhynchus gorbuscha. Taxonomy (NCBI): domain Eukaryota; kingdom Metazoa; phylum Chordata; class Actinopteri; order Salmoniformes; family Salmonidae; genus Oncorhynchus; species Oncorhynchus gorbuscha. The sequence continues at coordinate 87,930,452 of NC_060181.1, read as the reverse complement.
GCTAAGAGTAAACATAGAGCTCCAGTCAGTTTTAGAATGGGTAACAAGCAATAGGCTGTGTCTCTTCACAGGCCCCATTGGGGATTGTAATCAAATACAAAACTGCTAAGTACTGTGCAGTGTGTATGACGTGGTAATGTCAGAGACTTGGGTCAAAGACAAATCAAATTATTTTAGTACAATGTAACTAATGGGATAGTCCCGAAATTTCTAACTCTGTCATATGGCCTTGAAGGCTGTAGTGTGTGTACAGTCAAACATCTGATGAATGAAGAATAGGAACGTCACCCCTGATTGATAAAGGACTGGAACCTCATCCCTGATTAATAAAGGACTGGGTCCTCATCCCTGATTAATAAAGGACTGGGTCCTCACCCCTGGTTAATAAAGGACTGGGTCCTCATCCCTGATTAATAAAGGACTGGAACCTCACCCCTGATTAAGAAAGGACTGGGTCCTCACCCCTGATTAATAAAGGACTGGGTCCTCAACCTCACCCCTGATTAATAAAGGACTGGAACCTCACCCCTGATTAAGAAAGGACTGAGTCCTCATCCCTGAGTAATAAAGGACTGGGTCCTCATCCCTGAGTAATAAAGGACTGGGTCCTCATCCCTGAGTAATAAAGGACTGGGTCCTCATCCCTGAGTAATAAAGGACTGGGTCCTCATCCCTGAGTAATAAAGGACTGGGTCCTCATCCCTGAGTAATAAAGGACTGGGTCCTCATCCCTGAGTAATAAAGGACTGGGTCCTCATCCCTGAGTAATAAAGGACTGGGTCCTCATCCCTGAGTAATAAAGGACTGGGTCCTCATCCCTGAGTAATAAAGGACTGGGTCCTCATCCCTGAGTAATAAAGGACTGAGTCCTCATCCCTGAGTAATAAAGGACTGGGTCCTCATCCCTGAGTAATAAAGGACTGGGTCCTCATCCCTGAGTAATAAAGGACTGGGTCCTCATCCCTGAGTAATAAAGGACTGGGTCCTCACCCTGAGTAATAAGGACTGGGTCCTCATCCCTGAGTAATAAAGGACTGGGTCCTCATCCCTGAGTAATAAAGGACTGGGTCCTCATCCCTGAGTAATAAAGGACTGGGTCCTCATCCCTGAGTAATAAAGGACTGGGTCCTCATCCCTGAGTAATAAAGGACTGGGTCCTCATCCCTGAGTAATAAAGGACTGGGTCCTCATCCCTGAGTAATAAAGGACTGGGTCCTCATCCCTGAGTAATAAAGGACTGGGTCCTCATCCCTGAGTAATAAAGGACTGGGTCCTCATCCCTGAGTAATAAAGGACTGGGTCCTCATCCCTGAGTAATAAAGGACTGGGTCCTCATCCCTGAGTAATAAAGGACTGTGATCTCCTGGACCGGGAATGAAAAGCACCAATCCAGACGTATGTTTGATAATGCAATATGTGCCTTTGAGTGATGTCTGCTTCAAACTCACAAAGCCTTCAACTCACTCAAAATAGGTACGCAATGCTTCACTCAGGTCATAGGTGACACACACACACACACACACACACACTGATAAACAGTGTTTAATTAGGGAAGATCACTGCTGTTTTCCACTAACGGAGACAGATAGATGGCAGCTCCCTATTACCTCATAATGGACCTAGTCACACACATCCAAGACCTCTCCCACACAAAGAACCCTTGCTGTGTGTGTGTGTGTGTGTGTGTGTGTGTGTGTGTGTGTGTGTGTGTGTGTGTGTGTGTGTGTGTGTGTGTGTGTGTGTGTGTGTGTGTGTGTGTGTGTGTGTGTGTGTGTGTGTGTGTTGTGTGTGTGTGTGTGTGTGTGTGTGTGTGTGTGTGTGTGTGTGTGTGTGTGCGTGTGTGTGTGTGTGTGTGTGTGTGTGTGTGTGTGTGTGTGTGTGTGTGTGTGTGTGTGTGTGTGTGTGTGTGTGTGTGTGTGTGTGTGTGTGTGTGTGTGTGTGTGCTCAATAGATAACTAACCATTTTCCACTCTGTTACAGTACAATGATATTAAAACCCTTTTATGCCGAGCTGGAAATTGCCACCAATATCTCAGTTCATATTTTATTTATGATTGTATGTAGAGGTACTTTCATAAGTATTAAGGAATTCAATAATATGCCTCTAGCACTGAGATGCAGTGTCTTGGTGCGCTGCGCTGCGCCACTGGAGCCCTGATGTTTGGTACACTCAGTGTATATATTACTGACAATTTACTGTATGTAGTCAATCATGTCACTGCTTTACTGACACTGGTGACCCAAAATGGAGTCACGCTGGGACACATGTGTACTGACACTGAGGAGCCAGAATGGAGTCACAGTCAGTCATCCTCTTTACAGGTGCTGATGCATCAGCATGGAGACACGTGTTCGCCACGTTTCACCTCTTAGGCGAAATGTTCAGATCTGAATATCAGCTACCTGTCACGTCACGGTTCATTAGGAGTGGTGGGTGTGGAGTCAGTAGAGGAGTTAGGAATATCAGCTACCTGTCACGTCACGGGGTGGTGAGTCAGTAGAGGTTACGCTCTGAATATCAGCTACCTGTCACAGTCACGGTTCATTAGGAGTGGTGGGTGTGGAGTCAGTAGAGGT
>NC_060181.1:87925899-87927375 GCF_021184085.1 Oncorhynchus gorbuscha | reverse complement strand
GCACGGTGAATACTAAACAAGGAACCGACAGGACAGGAACGGAACACAAAGGAATAAATAGGGACTCCAATCAGGGGAAAGGATCGGGAACAGGTGTGGGAAGACTAAATGATGATTAGGGGAATAGGAACAGCTGGGAGCAGGAACGAACGATAGAGAGAAGAGAGAGCGAGAGAGTGAGAGAGGGAGGGGGAGAGAGAGGGATAGAAAGAGGGAAAGAACCTAATAAGACCAGCAGAGGGAAACGAATAGAATGGGGAGCACAGGGACGAGACATGATAATAAATGACAAACATGACAGTACCCCCCACTCACCGAGCGCCTCCTGGCGCACTCGAGGAGGAATCCTGGCGGCAACGGAGGAAATCATCGATGAGTGAACGGTCCAGCACGTCCCGAGACGGAACCCAACTCCTCTCCTCAGGACCGTAACCCTCCCAATCCACTAAGTATTGGTGACCCCGTCCCCGAGAACGCATGTCCATGATCTTATGTACCTTGTAAATAGGTGCGCTCTCGACAAGGACGGGAGGGGGAGGGAAGACGAACGGGGTGCGAAGAAAGGGCTTAACACAGGAGACATGGAAGACAGGATGGACGCGACGAAGATGTCGCGGAAGAAGCAGTCGCACAGCGACAGGATTGACGACCTGGGAGACACGGAACGGACCAATGAACCGCGGAGTCAACTTAGAAGCTGTCGTAAGAGGAAGGTTGCGAGTGGAAAGCCACACTCTCTGGCCGCAACAATACCTTGGACTCTTAATCCTGCGTTTATTGGCGGCTCTCACCGTCTGTGCCCTGTAACGGCAAAGTGCAGACCTCACCCTCCTCCAGGTGCGCTCACAACGTTGGACAAACGCTTGAGCGGAGGGAACGCTGGACTCGGCAAGCTGGGATGAGAACAGAGGAGGCTGGTAACCCAGACTACTCTGAAACGGAGATAACCCGGTAGCAGACGAAGGAAGCGAATTGTGAGCGTATTCTGCCCAGGGGAGCTGTTCTGCCCAAGACGCAGGGTTTCTGAAAGAAAGGCTGCGTAGTATGCGACCAATCGTCTGATTGGCCCTCTCTGCTTGACCGTTAGACTGGGGATGAAACCCGGAAGAGAGACTGACGGACGCACCAATCAAACGACAGAACTCCCTCCAAAACTGTGACGTGAATTGCGGGCCTCTGTCTGAAACGGCGTCTAACGGGAGGCCATGAATTCTGAATACATTCTCAATAATGATTTGTGCCGTCTCCTTAGCGGAAGGAAGTTTAGCGAGGGGAATGAAATGTGCCGCCTTAGAGAACCTATCGACAACCGTAAGAATCACAGTCTTCCCCGCAGACAAAGGCAGACCGGTAATGAAGTCTAAGGCGATGTGAGACCATGGTCGAGAAGGAATGGGGAGCGGTCTGAGACGACCGGCAGGAGGAGAGTTACCCGACTTAGTCTGTGCGCAGTCCGAACAAGCAGCCACGAAACGG
>NC_060181.1:87917045-87925799 GCF_021184085.1 Oncorhynchus gorbuscha | reverse complement strand
TACTACAAACCCCAATACGAAAAACAACATATAAACCCATGTCACACCCTGGCCTACCCAAACATATAACAAAAACACAAAAACAATGACCAGGCGTGACAGAACCCCCCCTAAGGTGCGGACTCCCGGACGCTGCTCAAACTATAGGGAGGGTCCGGGTGGGCGTCTGTCCATGGTGGCGGCTCCGGCTCGGGCGTGGACCCCACTCCATTAATGTCATGTTCCTCCCCTTCGCGTCCTGGATAATCCACCCTCTCCGCCGACCATGGCCTAGTCCTCACCCAGATCCCCACTGGACTGAGGGCAGCCGTGACTGAGGGTAGCTCGTGACTGAGGGCAGCTCGGGACAGAGGGGCAGCTCGGGACAGAGGGCAGCTCGGGACAGAGGGGCAGCTCGGGACAGAGGGCATCTCGGGACAGAAGCAGCCCGGGACTGAGGGGAAGCCCTGGACAGAGGGGAAGCCCAGTACTGAGAGGAAGCCCAGTACTGAGAGGAAGCCCAGTACTGAGAGAAAGTCCAGTACTGAGAAGAAGCCCAGTACTGAGAAGAAGCCCAGTACTGAGATGAAGCTCAGGCAGGTAGTAGGCTCCGGTAAATCCTGGCTGGCTGGCGGAACTGGAATATTCAGGTTGACTAGCAGATCTGGAAGATTCTGGTTGACTGGCAGATCTGGAAGAGACTGGTTGACTGGCAGATCTGGAAGAGACTGGTTGTCTGGCAGATCTGGAAGAGACTGGTTGTCTGGCAGATCTGGAAGAGACTGGTTGTCTGGCAGATCTGGAAGAGACTGGTTGTCTGGCAGATCTGGAAGAGACTGGTTGTCTGGCAAATCTGGAAGAGACTGGTTGTCTGGCAGATCTGGAAGAAACTTGTTGTCTGGCAGATCTGGAAGAGACTGGTTGTCTGGCAGATCTAGAAGATCATGGCTGACTGGCAGATCTAGCTGCTCTATGCAGACTGACAGCTCTGGCTGCTTCTTACAGACTGATAGATATGGCTGCTTCATGCAGACTGACAGCTCTGGCTGCTTCATGCAGACTGACAACTCTGACTGCTCCATGCAGGCTGACAGCTCTCTGCAGACTGGCAGATCCTGGCTGCTGGCACTTCTGGGAGATCCTGGCAGACTGGTGGATCCTGGCTGACTGGTGGATCTAACTGATCCTGACAGACTGGCGGCGCTGGGCAGACTGGCGGCGCTGGGCAGACTGGCGGCGCTGGGCAGACTGGCGGCGCTGGGCTGACTGGCGGCACTGGCGGCGCTGGGCAGAATGGGAGCACTGGCGGCGCTGGGCAGACTGGCGGCGCTGGGCAGACTGAGAGCACTGGCGGCGCTGGGCAGACTGGGAGCACTGGCGGCGCTGGGCAGACTGGGAGCACTGGCGGCGCTGGTCAGACTGGCGGCACTGGCGGCGCTGGGCAGACGGGAGACTCCGGCAGCGCAGGAGAGGAGAAAGGCTCTGGCTGCGCTAAACAGGCGGGAGACTCCGGCAGCGCAGGAGAGGAGAAAAGCGCTGGCTGCGCTGAACAGGCGAGGCGCACTGAAGGCCTGGTGCGTGGTGCTGGAACTGGTGGTACTGGATTGAGGACACGCACAGGAAGCCTGGTGCGGGGAGCTGCCACTGGAGGACTGGAGTGTGGAGGTGGCACAGGATGAGCTAGACCATGAAAGCGTACAGGAGATCTTGAGAGCAGTGTGGGCACGGGACGTGCAAGGCTAGGGATGTGCACAGGAGGCCTGGTGCGTGAGGCTGGCACCAACTTCACCAGCCGACTAACACGCACCTCAGGTTGAGTATAGAGCGCTAACTCAGGAGCTATCAAATCCCCGACACGATCCGTCGGACGAATATTGTATCTATAGCACCAAGCTAGCAACTCCCCTCATTACTCTCTACTCCACTTTCCCCATTAACTCCTTCACAGTCTCTGCTTTGTTCACCTCTAACACTGGCTCTGGTTCTGGTCTCCTCCTTGGCTCCTCACAATAAACAAGGAGAGTTGGCTCAGGTCTATCTCCTGACTCAGCCATACTCTCCCTGAGCCCCCCCCCCAATACATTTTTTGGGGTGACTTTCGGTTTTCGCTCTGCGCCGCCTTCTCTTTTTTATTGACTCCATTCGCCTATAGCCCTCTTCGCATTGCTGCAGCGAATCCCAGGCGGGCGCCTGCACTCTCTCTGGGTCGGCCGCCCACCTGTCGATTTCTTCCCACGTCTGATACTCCATGCCGCTACCGTCCATAACGTCCTCCTTTCGCTGCTGAAGCTGTCGCTGTCGCTGCCAGTTTACACACTGCTCGGTCCGTGAGTGGTGGGTGATTCTGTAACGGCGTTCGTCTGTTGAAGGAAGAGAGTCGGACCGAATGCAGCGTGTTTGTTACTCATGTTCTTTAATGAATGAAAATGACGATACATGAAATAACTATACAATACAACAAACGGAACGTGAAATCTAATTACAGCCTATCTGGTGAACACTACACAGAGACAGGAACAATCACCCACGAAATACAAAGCAAAACGAAGGCTGCCTAAATACGGTTCCCAATCAGAGACAATGAGAATCACCTGACTCTGATTGAGAATCGCCTCAGGCAGCCAAGCCTATACAACACCCCTAAACAGCCGCGATCCCAAATACTACAAACCCCAATACGAAAAACAACATATAAACCCATGTCACACCCTGGCCTACCCAAACATATAACAAAAACACAAAATACAATGACCAAGGCGTGACATGATGTCGATTTGCTGCGGGTGATTCTTTGATCCACCTCTACGCAGACGACATCATTCTGTATACATCTGGCCCTTCTTTGGACACTGTGTTAACAAACCTCCAAAGCAAGCTTCAATGCCATACAACTCTCCTTCCGTGGCCTCCAACTGCTCTTAGATGCCAGTAAAACGAAATGCATGCTCTTCAACCGATTGCTGCCTGCATCCATCCGCCCGACTAACATCACTACTCTGGACGGTTCTGACTATAAATACCTAGGTGTCTGGTTGGACTGTAAACTCTCCTTCCAGACTCACAATAAGCATCTCCAATCCAAAGTTAAATCTAGAATTGGCTTCCTATTTCGCAACAAAGCCTCCACTCATGCTACCAAACATACCCTTGTAAAACTGACTATCCTACCGATCCTTGACTTTGGCGATGTCATTTACAAAATAGCCTCCAACACTCTACTCAGCAAATTGGATGCAGTCTACCACAGTGTCATCCATTTGTCACCAAAGCCCCATATACTACCCACCACTGAGACCTGGATGCTCTCGTTGGCTGATCCTCAATACACATTTGTCACCAAACCCACTGGCTCCAGGTCATCTATAAGTCTCTGCTAGGTAAAGCTCCGCCTTATCTCAGCTCACTGGTCACCATAGCAACACCCACCAGCACGCTCCAGCAGGTATATTTCAATGGTCATCCCCAAAGCCAACACCTCCCCTTTGGCCGCCTTTCCTTACAGTTCTCTGCTGCCAATGACTGAATGAATTGCAAAAATCACTGAAGCTGAGACCTATATCTCCCTCACTAACTTAAGCATCAGCTGTCAAGGCAGCTTACCGATCACTGCAGTTGTACAGCCCATCTGTAAATAGCCCATCCAACAAACTACCCTACCTCATCCCCATATTTGTTTTTGTTTTTCTGCTCTTTTGCACACCAGTATCTCTACTTGCACATCCTCATCTGCATATACAGTATATCACAAAAGTGAGTACACCCCTCACATTTTTGTAAATATTTGAGTATATCTTTTCATGTGACCACACTGAAGAAATGACACTGCTACAATGTAAGTAGTAAGTGTACACAGCTTGCATAACAGTGTAAATTTGCTGTCCCCTCAAAATAACTCAACACACAGCCATTAATGTCTAAACTGCTGGCAACAAAAGTGAGTACACCCCTAAGTGAAAATGTCCAAATTGGGCCCAATTACTCACTTCTGTGATATATTGTATATCACTCCAGTGTAAATTGCTTAATTGTAATTACTTTGCCACTGTTGGCCTTTTTATTGCCTTACCTCTTTACTTCATTTGCACACACTGTATATACATGTTTCTATTGTTATTGACTGTATGTTTCTTTTTATCCCATGTGTAACTCTGCATTGTGTTTTGTCGCACTGCTTTGCTTTATCTTGGCCAGGTCGCAGGTGTAAATGAGAACTTGATCTCAACTGGCCTACCTGGTTAAATAAAGGTGTTCTCAACTAGCCTACCTGGTTAAATAAAGGTGTTCTCAACTGGCCTACCTGGTTAAATAAAGGTGTTCTCAACTGGCCTACCTGGTTAAATAAAGGTACTCTCAACTGGCCTACCTGGTTAAATAAAGGTGTCCTCAACTGGCCTACCTGGTTAAATAAAGGTGTTCTCAACTGGCCTACCTGGTTAAATAAAGGTGTCCTCAACTGGCCTACCTGGTTAAATAAAGGTGTTCTCAACTGGCCTACCTGGTTAAATAAAGGTGTTCTCAACTAACCTACCTGGTTAAAATAAAGGTGTTCTCAACTGGCCTACCTGGTTAAATAAAGGTGTGTTCTCAACTAGCCTACCTGGTTAAATAAAGGTGTTCTCAACTGGCCTACCTGGTTAAATAAAGGTGTTCTCAACTGGCCTACCTGGTTAAATAAAGGTGTTCTCAACTGGCCTACCTGGTTAAACAAAGGTGTTCTCAACTAGCCTACCTGGTTAAATAAAGGTGTGTTATGCAGAATGAGGGACCCAAAAGCGACTTGGCGAAAACAGAGTCTTTAATCCAGTAAAGGAAATATGCAATACTCCTAGACAAATCGGAGCGGTAAATAAAGCATAAAAACAATTCCACTCGTAATGACGAGAACAGACTGGAGACTCGATCATAAACTGTAGGTTGCCTCGGGAAGGCACTTGACCGTAGCAGACTCAGACACTGTCACCACGCAGCATCTGAGGGAAACACGACACGACAGGGCGATACAAAGACACAGCACGGTGAACAATATACAAGGGATCCAAGGTGACAGAAACGGGAAACAAGGGGAGAAATAGGGACTCTAATCAGGGGAAAAGATAGGGAACAGGTGTGGGAAGACTAAACATTGATTAGGGGAATAGGAACAGCTGGGAGCAGGAACGGAACGACAGAGAGAAGAGAGAGAGAGGGAGGGAGAGAGAAAAAAGGGAACGAACCTAAAAAGACCAGCAGGGGGAAAACGAACAGACGGAAAAGCAAAATGACAAGACAATATAAGACAAAACATGACAAGGTGTTCTCAACTGGCCTACCTGGTTAAATAAAGGTGTTCTCAACTGGCCTACCTGGTTAAATAAAGGTGTCCTCAACTGGCCTACCTGGTTAAATAAAGGTGTTCTCAACTGGCCTACCTGGTTAAATAAAGGTGTTCTCAACTAGCCTACCTGGTTAAATAAAGGTGTTCTCAACTGGCCTACCTGGTTAAATAAAGGTGTTCTCAACTAGCCTACCTGGTTAAATAAAGGTGTTCTCAACTGGCCTACCTGGTTAAATAAAGGTGTTCTCAACTGGCCTACCTGGTTAAATAAGGTGTTCTCAACTGGCCTACCTGGTTAAATAAAGGTGTTCTCAACTAGCCTACCTGGTTAAAATAAGGTGTGTTATGCAGGTGAATGAGGACCCAAAAGCGACTTGGCGAAAACAGAGTCTTTAATCCAGTAAAGGAAATATGCAATACTCCCTAGACAAATCGGAGCGGTAAATAAAGCATAAAAAACAATTCCACTGTAATGACGAGAACAGACTGGAGACTCGATCATAAACTGTAGGTTGCCTCGGGAAGGCACTTGACCGTAGCAGACTCAGACACCCTGCTCACCACGAGCATCTGAGGGAAACACGACACGACAGGGCGATACAAAGACACAGCACGGTGAACAATATACAAGGATCCGACAGGACAGAAACGGAAAAACAAGGGGAGAAATAGGGACTCTAATCAGGGAAAAGATAGGGAACAGGTGTGGGAAGACTAAATGATTGATTAGGGGAATAGGAACAGCTGGGAGCAGGAACGGAACGATAGAGAGAAGAGAGAGAGAGGGAGGAGAGAGAAAAAGGAACGAACCTAAAAGACCAGCAGGGGGAAAACTAACAGACGGAAAAAGCAAAATGACAAGACAATATAAGACAAAACATGACAAGGTGTTCTCAACTGGCCTACCTGGTTAAATAAAGGTGTTCTCAACTAGCCTACCTGGTTAAATAAAGGTGTTCTCAACTGGCCTACCTGGTTAAATAAAGGTGTTCTCAACTAGCCTACCTGGTTAAATAAAGGTGTTCTCAACTGGCCTACCTGGTTAAATAAAGGTGTTCTCAACTGGCCTACCTGGTTAAATAAAGGTGTTCTCAACTAGCCTACCTGGTTAAATAAAGGTGTTCTCAACTGGCCTACCTGGTTAAATAAAGGTGTTCTCAACTGGCCTACCTGGTTAAATAAAGGTGTTCTCAACTGGCCTACCTGGTTAAATAAAGGTGTTCTCAACTGGCCTACCTGGTTAAATAAAGGTGTTCTCAACTGGCCTACCTGGTTAAATAAAGGTGTTCTCAACTGGCCTACCTGGTTAAATAAAGGTGTTCTCAACTGGCCTACCTGGTTAAATAAAGGTGTTCTCAACTGGCCTACCTGGTTAAATAAAGGTGTTCTCAACTGGCCTACCTGGTTAAATAAAGGTGTTCTCAACTGGCCTACCTGGTTAAATAAAGGTGTTCTCAACTGGCCTACCTGGTTAAATAAAGGTGTTCTCAACTGGCCTACCTGGTTAAATAAAGGTGTTCTCAACTGGCCTACCTGGTTAAATAAAGGTGTTCTCAACTGGCCTACCTGGTTAAATAAAGGTGTTCTCAACTGGCCTACCTGGTTAAATAAAGGTGTTCTCAACTGGCCTACCTGGTTAAATAAAGGTGTTCTCAACTGGCCTACCTGGTTAAATAAAGGTGTTCTCAACTGGCCTACCTGGTTAAATAAAGGTGTTCTCAACTGGCCTACCTGGTTAAATAAAGGTGTTCTCAACTGGCCTACCTGGTTAAATAAAGGTGTTCTCAACTGGCCTACCTGTTTAAATAAAGGTGTTCTCAACTGGCCTACCTGGTTAAATAAAGGTGTTCTCAACTGGCCTACCTGGTTAAATAAAGGTGTTCTCAACTGGCCTACCTGGTTAAATAAAGGTGTTCTCAACTGGCCTACCTGGTTAAATAAAGGTGTTCTCAACTGGCCTACCTGGTTAAATAAAGGTGTTCTCAACTGGCCTACCTGGTTAAATAAAGGTGTTCTCAACTGGCCTACCTGGTTAAATAAAGGTGTTCTCAACTGGCCTACCTGGTTAAATAAAGGTGTTCTCAACTGGCCTACCTGGTTAAATAAAGGTGTTCTCAACTGGCCTACCTGGTTAAATAAAGGTGTTCTCAACTGGCCTACCTGGTTAAATAAAGGTGTTCTCAACTGGCCTACCTGGTTAAATAAAGGTGTTCTCAACTGGCCTACCTGGTTAAATAAAGGTGTTCTCAACTGGCCTACCTGGTTAAATAAAGGTGTTCTCAACTGGCCTACCTGGTTAAATAAAGGTGTTCTCAACTGGCCTACCTGGTTAAATAAAGGTGTTCTCAAATGGCCTACCTGGTTAAATAAAGGTGTTCTCAACTGGCCTACCTGGTTAAATAAAGGTGTTCTCAACTGGCCTACCTGGTTAAATAAAGGTGTTCTCAACTGGCCTACCTGGTTAAATAAAGGTGTTCTCAACTGGCCTACCTGGTTAAATAAAGGTGTTCTCAACTGGCCTACCTGGTTAAATAAAGGTGTTCTCAACTGGCCTACCTGGTTAAATAAAGGTGTTCTCAACTGGCCTACCTGGTTAAATAAAGGTGTTCTCAACTGGCCTACCTGGTTAAATAAAGGTGTTCTCCAACTGGCCTACCTGGTTAAATAAAGGTGTTCTCAACTGGCCTACCTGGTTAAATAAAGGTGTTCTCAACTGGCCTACCTGGTTAAATAAAGGTGTTCTCAACTGGCCTACCTGGTTAAATAAAGGTGTTCTCAACTGGCCTACCTGGTTAAATAAAGGTGTTCTCAACTGGCCTACCTGGTTAAATAAAGGTGTTCTCAACTGGCCTACCTGGTTAAATAAAGGTGTTCTCAACTGGCCTACCTGGTTAAATAAAGGTGTTCTCAACTGGCCTACCTGGTTAAATAAAGGTGTTCTCAACTGGCCTACCTGGTTAAATAAAGGTGTTCTCAACTGGCCTACCTGGTTAAATAAAGGTGTTCTCAACTGGCCTACCTGGTTAAATAAAGGTGTTCTCAACTGGCCTACCTGGTTAAATAAAGGTGTTCTCAACTGGCCTACCTGTTTAAATAAAGGTGTTCTCAACTGGCCTACCTGGTTAAATAAAGGTGTTCTCAACTGGCCTACCTGGTTAAATAAAGGTGTTCTCAACTGGCCTACCTGGTTAAATAAAGGTGTTCTCAACTGGCCTACCTGGTTAAATAAAGGTGTTCTCAACTGGCCTACCTGGTTAAATAAAGGTGTTCTCAACTGGCCTACCTGGTTAAATAAAGGTGTTCTCAACTGGCCTACCTGGTTAAATAAAGGTGTTCTCAACTGGCCTACCTGGTTAAATAAAGGTGTTCTCAACTGGCCTACCTGGTTAAATAAAGGTGTTCTCAACTGGCCTACCTGGTTAAATAAAGGTGTTCTCAACTGGCCTACCTGGTTAAATAAA
>NC_060181.1:87903760-87916945 GCF_021184085.1 Oncorhynchus gorbuscha | reverse complement strand
TATACAGGGGGTAGAGTCAATGTGGAGGTTATATACAGATATACGGTCAGAGTCATGTGGTGTCATGCTGGTAAAAGAGGACCCAAAAGCGACTTAACAGAAGCAGAGTTTAATAATGTTCAAAACGGAATAACTGACATCCTCTAGATTTGTAGAGGGGAAAACAACTGGAGAAGCGGCCACAGACTGCAGGTCGCTGGCAGGCGCAGGCCGTAGTCGACTGAGACACCTGCTCACACGCAGCGTCTGATGAAGGCACAAAACACGACAGAACAGGGTGATACACAATCACGGCAAAAACACGACAGGACAGGGCGAAACGCAACCACAGCATGGTGAATACAATATAAGGAACCGACGGAACAGGAACGGATCACAAAGGAATAAATAGGGAGTCTAATCAGGGGAAAGGATCGGGAACAGGTGTGGAAGGACTAAATGATGATTAGGGGAATAGGAACAGCTGGGAGCAGGAACGGAACGACAGAGAGAAGAGAGAGCGAGAGAGTGAGAGAGGGAGGGGAGAGAGAAGGATAGAACCAAACAAGACCAGCAGAGGGAAACGAATAGCATGGGGAGCACAGGGACAAGACATGACAATAAATGACAAACATGACAGTACCCCCCCACTCACCGAGCGCCTCCTGGCGCACTCGAGGAGGAATCCTGGCGGCAACGGAGGAAATCATCGATGAGCGAACGGTCCAGCACGTCCCGAGACGGAACCCAACTCCTCTCCTCAGGACCGTAACCCTCCCAATCCACTAGGTAGGACCCCGTCCCCGAGAACGCATGTCCATAATTTTATGTACCTTGTAAATAGGTGCGCTCGACAAGGACGGGAGGGGGGAGGGAAGACGAACGGGGTGCGAAGAAAGGGCTTAACACAGGAGACATGGAAGACAGGATGGACGCGACGAAGATGTCGCGGAAGAAGCAGTCGCACAGCGACAGGATTGACGACCTGGGAGACACGGAACGGACCAATGAACCGCGGAGTCAACTTACGAGAAGCTGTCGTAAGAGGAAGGTTGCGAGTGGAAAGCCACACTCTCTGGCCGCAACAATACCTTGGACTCTTAATCCTGCGTTTATTGGCGGCTCACCGTCTGTGCCCTGTAACGGCAAAGTGCAGACCTCACCCTCCTCCAGGTGCGCTCACAACGTTGGACAAACGCTTGAGCGGAGGGAACGCTGGACTCGGCAAGTTGGGATGAGAACAGAGGAGGCTGGTAACCCAGACTACTCTGAAACGGAGATAACCCGGTAGCAGACGAAGGAAGCGAATTGTGAGCGTATTCTGCCCAGGGGAGTTGTTCTGCCCAAGACGCAGGGTTCCTGAAAGAAAGGCTGCGTAGTATGCGACCAATCGTCTGATTGGCCCTCTCTGCTTGACCGTTAGACTGGGATGAAACCCGGAAGAGAGACTGACGGACGCACCAATCAAACGACAGAACTCCTCCAAAACTGTGACGTGAATTGCGGACCTCTGTCTGAAACGGCGTCTAACGGGAGGCCATGAATTCTGAATACATTCTCAATAATGATTTGTGCCGTCTCCTTAGCGGAAGGAAGTTTAGCGAGGGGAATGAAATGTGCCGCCTTAGAGAACCTATCGACAACCGTCAGAATCACAGTCTTCCCCGCAGACAAAGGCAGACCGGTAATGAAGTCTAAGGCAATGTGAGACCATGGTCGAGAAGGAATGGGAGCGGTCTGAGACGACCGGCAGGAGGAGAGTTACCCGACTTAGTCTGCGCGCAGTCCGAACAGGCAGCCACGAAACGGCGCGTGTCACGCTCCTGAGTCGGCCACCAAAAGCGCTGGCGAATAGACGCAAGAGTGCCTCGAACACCGGGATGACCCGCTAACTTGGCAGAGTGAGCCCACTGAAGAACAGCCAGACGAGTGGAAACAGGAACGAAAAGGAGGTTACTAGGACAAGCGCGCGACGCAGTGTGCGTGAGTGCTTGCTTAACCTGTCTTTCAATTCCCCAGACTGTTAACCCGACAACACGCCCATAAGGAAGAATCCCCTCGGGATCAGTAGAAGCCACAGAAGAACTAAACAGACGGGATAAGGCATCAGGCTTGGTGTTCTTGCTACCGGACGGTAAGAAATCACAAACTCGAAACGAGCGAAAAACAACGCCCAACGAGCTTGACGGGCATTAAGTCGCTTGGCAGAACGGATGTACTCAAGGTTCTTATGGTCTGTCCAAACGACAAAGGAACGGTCGCCCTCCAACCACTGTCGCCATTCGCCTAGGGCTAAGCGGATGGCGAGCAGTTCACGGTTACCCACATCATAGTTGCGCTCAGATGGCGACAGGCGATGAGAAAAATAAGCGCAAGGATGAACCTTATCGTCAGACTGGAAGCGCTGGGATAGAATGGCTCCCACGCCTACCTCTGAAGCGTCAACCTCGACAATGAATTGTCTAGTGACGTCAGGAGTAACGAGGATAGGAGCGGACGTAAAACGTTCTTTTAGAAGATCAAAAGCTCCCTGGGCGGAACCGGACCACTTAAAACACGTCTTGACAGAAGTAAGAGCTGTGAGAGGGGCAGCAACTTGACCGAAATTACGAATGAAACGCCGATAGAAATTAGCGAAACCTAAAAAAGCGCTGCAACTCGACACGTGACCTTGGAACGGGCCAATCACTGACAGCTTGGACCTTAGCGGAATCCATCTGAATGCCTTCAGCGGAAATAACGGAACCGAGAAAAGTAACGGAGGAGACATGAAAAGAGCACTTCTCAGCCTTTACGTAGAGACAATTCTCTAAAAGGCGCTGTAGAACACGTCGAACGTGCTGAACATGAATCTCGAGTGACGGAGAAAAAATCAGGATATCGTCAAGATAGACAAAAACAAAAATGTTCAGCATGTCTCTCAGAACATCATTAACTAATGCCTGAAAAACAGCTGGCGCATTGGCGAGACCGAACGGCAGAACCCGGTACTCAAAATGCCCTAACGGAGTATTAAACGCCGTTTTCCACTCGTCCCCCTCTCTGATGCGCACGAGATGGTAAGCGTTACGAAGGTCCAACTTAGTAAAGCACCTGGCTCCCTGCAGAATCTCGAAGGCTGATGACATAAGGGGAAGCGGATAACGATTCTTAACCGTTATGTCATTCAGCCCTCGATAATCCACGCAGGGGCGCAGAGTACCGTCCTTCTTCTTAACAAAAAGAACCCCGCCCCGGCCGGAGAGGAAGAAGGCACTATGGTACCGGCGTCAAGAGACACAGACAAATAATCCCCTCGAGAGCCTTACGTTCGGGAGCCGACAGAGAGTATAGTCTACCTCGAGGAGGAGTGGTCCCCGGAAGGAGATCAATACTACAATCATACGACCGGTGAGGAGGAAGGGAGTTGGCTCGGGACCGACTGAAGACCGTGCGCAGATCATGATATTCCTCCGGCACTCCTGTCAAATCGCCAGGCTCCTCCTGAGAAGTAGGGACAGAAGAAATGGGAGGGATGGCAGACATTAAACACTTCACATGACAAGAAACGTTCCAGGATAGGATAGAATTACTAGACCAATTAATAGAAGGATTATGACATACAAGCCAGGGGTGACCCAAAACAACAGGTGTAAACGGTGAACGGAAAATCAAAAAAGACATAGTCTCACTGTGGTTACCAGATACTGTGAGAGTTAAAGGTAGTGTCTCAAATTTGATACTGGGAAGATGACTACCATCTAAGGCAAACATGGGCGTAGGCCTGTCTAACGGTCTGAAAGGAATGTTATGTTTCCGAGCCCATGCTTCGTCCATGAAACAACCCTCAGCCCCAGAGTCAATCAAAGCACTGCATGTAGCACCCGAACCGGTCCAGCGTAGATGGACCGACATAGTAGTACAAGATCTAGATGAAGGGACCTGAGTAGTAGCGCTCACCAGTAGCCCTCCGCTTACTGATGGGCTCTGGCCTCTTACTGGACATGAAATAACAAAATGTCCAGCAACTCCGCAATAGAGGCACAGGCGGTTGGTGATCCTCTGTTCCCTCTCTTTATTCGAGATGCGAATCCCTCCCAGCTGCATGGGCTCAGTCTCAAAGCCAGAGGGAGATGGTTGCGATGCGGAGCAGGGAAACACCGTTGATGCGAGCTCTCTTCCACGAGCCCGGTGACGAAGATCTACCCGTCGTTCTATGCGGATGGCGAGAGCAATCAAAGAGTCCACATCTGAAGGAACCTCCCGGGAGAGAATCTCATCCTTAACCACTGCGTGGAGTCCCTCCAGAAAACGAGCGAGCAGCGCCGGCTCGTTCCACTCACTCGAGGCAGCAAGAGTGCGAAACTCAATGGAATAATCCGTTATGGACCGTTCACCTTGGCATAAGGAAGCCAGGGCCCTAGAAGCCTCCTCACCAAAAACTGAACGGTCAAAAACCCGAATCATCTCCTCTTTAAAGTTCTGGAATCTGTTAGAGCAATCAGCCCTTGCCTCCCAGATAGCTGTGCCCCATTCTCGAGCCCGGCCAGTAAGGAGTGAAATGACGAAAGCAACCCGAGCTCTCTCTCTAGAGTATGTGTGGGGTTGGAGAGAGAACACAATCTCACACTGCGTGAGAAAGGGGCGGCACTCAGTGGGCTGCCCGAGTAGCAAGGTGGGTTATTAACCCTGGGTTCTGGAGGCTCGGCAGGCCAGGGAGTAACAGGTGGCACGAGACGTAGACTCTGGAACTGTCCAGAGAGGTCGGAAACCTGAGCGGCCAGGTTCTCCACGGCATGGCGAGCAGCAGACAATTCCTGCTCGTGTCTGCCGAGCATGGCTCCTTGGAACTCGACGGCAGTGTAACGAGCGTCTGAAGTCGCTGGGTCCATTCCTTGGTCGGTTCCTTCTGTCATGCTGGTAAAAGAGGACCCAAAAGCGACTTAACAGAAGCAGAGTTTAATAATGTTCAAAACGGAATAACTGACATCCTCTAGATTTGTAGAGGGGAAAACAACTGGAGAAGCGGCCACAGACTGCAGGTCGCTTCGGGTAGGCGCAGGCCGTAGTCGACTGAGACACCTGCTCACACGCAGCGTCTGATGAAGGCACAAAACACGACAGAACAGGGTGATACACAATCACGGCAAAAAACACGACAGGACAGGGCGAAACGCAACCACAGCATGGTGAATACAATATAAGGAACCGACGGAACAGGAACGGATCACAAAGGAATAAATAGGGAGTCTAATCAGGGGAAAGGATCGGGAACAGGTGTGGAAGGACTAAATGATGATTAGGGGAATAGGAACAGCTGGGAGCAGGAACGGAACGACAGAGAGAAGAGAGAGCGAGAGAGTGAGAGAGGGAGGGGGAGAGAGAAGGATAGAACCAAACAAGACCAGCAGAGGGAAACGAATAGCATGGGGAGCACAGGGACAAGACATGACAATAAATGACAAACATGACATGTGGAGGCTATATTCAGGGGGTATCGGTGCAGAGTCAATGTGGAGGTTATATACAGGGGGTATCGGTGCAGAGTCAATGTGGAGGCTATATACAGGGGGTATCGGTGCAGAGTCAATGTGGAGGTTATATACAGGGGTATCGGTACAGAGTCAATGTGGAGGTTATATACAGGGGGTATCGGTACAGAGTCAATGTGGAGGTTATATACAGGGGGTATCGGTACAGAGTCAATGTGGAGGTTATATACAGGGGGTATCGGTACAGAGTCAATGTGGAGGTTATATACAGGGGGTATCAGTACAGAGTCAATGTGGAAGCTATATACAGGGGGTATCGGTGCAGAATCAATGTGGAGGCTATATACAGGGGTATCGGTACAGAGTCAATGTGGAGGCTATATACAGGGGGTATCGGTACAGAGTAAATGTGGAGGTTATATACAGGGGTATCGGTGCAGAGTCAATGTGGAGGCTATATACAGGGGGTATCGGTGCAGAGTCAATGTGGAGGCTATATACAGGGGGTATCGGTACAGAGTCAATGTGGAGGTTATATACAGGGGGTATCGGTGCAGAGTCAATGTGGAGGCTATATACAGGGGGTATCGGTGCAGAGTCAATGTGGAGGTTATATACAGGGGGTATCGGTACAGAGTCAATGTGGAGGTTATATACAGGGGGTATCCGTACAGAGTCAATGTGGAGGTTATATACAGGGGGTATCGGTACAGAGTCAATGTGGAGGTTATATACAGGGCGTATCGGTACAGAGTCAATGTGGAGGCTATATACAGGGGGTATCGGTACAGAGTCAATGTGGAGGCTATATACAGGGGGTATAGGTACAGAGTCAATGTGGAGGTTATATACAGGGGGTATCGGTGCAGAGTCAATGTGGAGGCTATATACAGGGGGTATCGGTACAGAGTCAATGTGGAGGCTATATTCAGGGGGTATCGGTGCAGAGTCAATGTGGAGGCTATATACAGGGGGTATCGGTACAGAGTCAATGTGGAGGTTATATACAGGGGGTATCGGTACAGAGTCAATGTGGAGGTTATATACAGGGGGTATCGGTACAGAGTCAATGTGGAGGTTATATACAGGGCGTATCGGTACAGAGTCAATGTGGAGGCTATATACAGGGGGTATCGGTACAGAGTCAATGTGGAGGCTATATACAGGGGGTATCGGTACAGAGTCAATGTGGAGGTTATATACAGGGGGTATCGGTGCAGAGTCAATGTGGAGGCTATACAGGGGGTATCGGTGCAGAGTCAATGTGGAGGCTATATACAGGGGGTATCGGTACAGAGTCAATGTGGAGGTTATATACAGGGGTATCGGTACAGAGTCAATGTGAAGGCTATATACAGGGGGTATCGGTACAGAGTCAATGTGGAGGTTATATACAGGGGGTATCGGTGCAGAGTCAATGTGGAGGCTATATACAGGGGGTATCGGTGCAGAGTCTATGTGGAGGCTATATACAGGGGGTATCGGTACAGAGTCAATGTGGAGGTTATATACAGGGGTATCGGTGCAGAGTCAATGTGGAGGTTATATACAGGGGTATCGGTGCAGAGTCAATGTGGAGGCTATATACAGGGGTATCGGTGCAGAGTCAATGCCGGGCAATATACAGGGGGTATCGGTACAGAGTCAATGTGCGAGGGCACCAGTGTCAAGGTAATTGAGGTACTATGTACATGTAGGTGGAGTTATTAAAGTTCAGTAATAGATTTGTAATGCAATGATACTGTCGGTCATAGTGTTAAACTGAATCAAACTGTAGACAACATATGTAGGCCCAACAACTACTGCAGATAGTTGTTGGGCCTATTTAGGTCAAATCAAATGTAGCCCAAGTTTTACTCACAATTCACAATTTACACAGTTTCACTCATGTCACAATTCACACAGTTTTACTCATGAAACAGAACAGCACACCATACTCCCCATTGCCTTCTGGCTTGCTAAGCTTCTGGAGACCCAGAGGGTTCAAGAGCAGGGCTAAGAGCAGATTTACGGCATACATTTACTCAGGAGATAGCAGTAGGGGGGAGAAAACACAGCCCCTCAGAGAGAGTGCTACTCTCAGATAAATCTATTGCCTCTCCCTACAGTCCAATACATTTAGGTAATAGAGAACTATAATACGATGCTACAGTCCAATACATTTAGGTAATAGAGAACTGAAATACGATGCTACAGTCCAATACAT
Organism: Oncorhynchus gorbuscha; assembly: GCF_021184085.1. Lineage (NCBI taxonomy): Eukaryota > Metazoa > Chordata > Actinopteri > Salmoniformes > Salmonidae > Oncorhynchus > Oncorhynchus gorbuscha. The sequence continues at coordinate 87,909,289 of NC_060181.1, read as the reverse complement.
TTAGGTAATAGAGAACTATAATACGATGCTACAGTCCAATACATTTAGGTAATAGAGAACTATAATACGATGCTACAGTCCAATACATTTAGGTAATAGAGAACTGAAATACGATGCTTGAAACAAGACAATATGGACATGAGGCGAGGGTGTAGACCTGGGTTGTCAATTTACGTCTTTAGAAAACTATTATATTGGAAGCTGTTTGTGCGTGTGTGTGTGTGTGTGCGTGCATGCGTGCGTGTATGTGTGTATGTGTGTATAGACACAACCTCTGTAGGCCCACAACAACTACTGCAGATATCAAATGTAGCCCATGTTTTACTCACGTCACAATTTACACATTTCAATCAAAGCAGAACTTCAGCGAACTTTCTCTCTCCCTGATCTGTCATTCATTACAAAAGAAATAAGCAACAAAGCCTGTATCCATTTGAGTGACTATTATCTGCTCCGGAAGTATCCTAGTAACCTTTTGATGATTCTTGAGGGTGGAAGTGGAGTGTTTTTTTGGGAAGGCAAGTTTTTTTAACTGCCACGAGCTGAGGGGAAAAGTGCATGGAATAGCAATGACTGTAATGTATTTTTCTGTAGGCTGGTTCTTGCACCAGCCAGTCTTGAACTCTATTGCTAGACTACAACTTAAGCCTCCACCCAAAAACTATCTTTTGGTATTTATTTCATTAGTCCATTGTTGACATAATGCCAAAAATGTTTTGCTTGTTAGCAATCAAGTTTTCAAGCTATGAAACTTTCAAAATACAGAAAACATCAGTATGATGCATTTTGCATAATGATGCTGTGTTTTGCCTTATATGTGTGTGTTTTTTCATCAAATATAGTGTTTGGGTGGAATTTCCCTTTAATCAAATCTAATTTTATTTGTTAGATGCGCTGAATACAACAGGTGTGTAATGAATACGATGGGAGACAGAGAGCTGGTTTCAAGCGCAGGGAGCAGCAGGTGTTTATTGTAGAGGACCACAGGAGGAGGCAGGTAGCTGGGTCCAGGGGCTGGCAGAAGGTCATACATAGGGGGTCCAAAATGGCAACAGTACAGGCAGGGAAAAGGCTAGTGACATCGTCCGGGAGACAGGAAATCCGATAGGCAGGGAACAGGCAAAAAGGTGTCGTTAGTGAGGAGGGCACATTGTGGCGGCAGGGTAGCCTAGTGGTTAGAGCGTTGGACTAGTAACCGAAAGGTTGCAAGTTCGAATCCCAGAGCTGACAAGGTACAAATCTGTCGTTCTGCCCCTGAACAGGCAGTTAACCCACTGTTCCTAGGCCGTCATTGAAAATAAGAATTTGTTCTTAACTGACTTGCCTAGTAAAATAAAGGTAAAAAATATATATATATATATATAAAAAAAAGGGCCAAAACTATGATACAGAGGAGGTCTAATACCTAACAATGACAGGGTGTGAATAGGTGATTTGAATTCAGGTGATTGCGATCTGGAGAGTGAGCTGCGTTCAGGGAATGTTTGAGAGTGTGAGCTGGAAGCAGATGTTACAAGGTATAGACCTTAAAGTGAAATGCTTACTTAGAAGCCCTTATCCAACAATGCAGTTTTAAGAAAATACCTAAAAATATCTAAATAAATTAAAAGTAAGAGATAAGAATAACAAATAATTAAGAGCAGCAGTAAATAACAATTGCGGGGCTATATACAGGGGTTACCGGTACAGAGCCGATGTCGAGGTAATAGTAATTGAGGTAATAATGATGCCAGTTTGAGGCCTGAACTCTTTACTGACAAAAAATAGATGGTAGATGTTGATGATACTCAGTAAGACTCTAGACATACTATCTGAACACCTGAAAGGTAGCAGTCTACAGCAGTCTACAGCAGTCTACTGCAGTCTACAGCAGTCTACTGTAGTCTACTGCAGTCTACAGCAGTCTACAGCACTCTACAGCAGTCTACAGCACTCTACTGTAGTCTACAGCTGTCTACAGCTGTCTACTGCAGTCTACTGCAGTCTACAGCTGTCTACTGTAGTCTACTGTAGTCTACTGCAGTCTACAGCAGTCTATAGCAGTCTATAGCCGTATAGAGCTGTCTACTGTAGTCTACTGCAGTCTACAGCAGTCTATAGCAGTCTATAGCCGTATAGAGCAGTCTACAGCAGTCTACAGCAGCCTAGGGCAGTCTAGAGCAGTCTACAGCAGTCTATAGCAGTCTACTGCAGTCTACAGCACTCTACAGCAGTCTACAGCACTCTACAGCAGTCTACAGCACTCTACAGCAGTCTAGAGCAGTCTATAGCCGTATAGAGCAGTCTACAGCAGTCTACAGCAGTCTACAGCAGTCTAGAGCCGTCTACAGCAGTCTATAGCAGTCTACAGCAGTCTATAGCAGTCTACAGCGGTCTACAGCAGTCTATAGCAGTATAGAGCAGTCTACAGCAGTCTATAGCAGTCTACAGCAGTCTATAGCAGTATAGAGCAGTCTACAGCGGTCTACAGCAGTCTAGTCCACTAAATGTTATAGCAAAAACATACAGGAAAAACTCCAGTTACTTTCCACAAATTCTGGTGGTTTTCCAGAAATCTCGATTGGAGGATTCCCAGATTTCCTGCTTATTTCCTTGTAATTCCAGACATTTTCCAACCAGGATTCCTGGAAGACCGGGAATTTCGGGAAAGCTAGCTGAATTTGGCAACCCTATTCATCAGTAATGGATATCAGGCTGTTGAAAGTGGGCGTTGAAAGCGGTATGTCTCTGCGCTATCCTATTTCAAATAGAAGAGCTTTGTGATCCAACAGTCACTTTCAGTTTTTAAATTACCAAAAAATGATGGAAAACACATTCTAACTAGTGTTGACTGGAAGAGTCATGAGGGACATTGGAATATTTCACGTCCTCTTCCCTCACTCCCAAATGGTCTGTGATTTATTTTAAACATAATTTGTTTGTAGACACACCCAATTATAGACATAAAATCACCAACCCACTGCCTATACTATTCAGTTATAATGAATGGTTATAGTTTTTTCTCTTCTTTCTGAATACATGTAAATAAACACACACACACACACACACACACACACACACACACACACACACACACACACACACACACACACACACACACACACACACACACACACACACACACACACACACACACACACACACACACACACACACACACTATCAAGGGCCCTGAGCTCTCAATGACACCTTCATGGCTGATGATTGAGGGCAGAGGAGAGGGATAAGTAGAGACGCATAGGACCATTGTTTTTGGACGTACAACCTTTAGTCATGGGAAAGTCAGATTTGTCCTGTCTCCTGGGAGTTTTCTTTATGTTGAGAAATGACATGTTTTTGTGTTGAGATAATATGTGTTTTTTGTGTTGAGATAGCACATGTTTTTGTGTTGAGATAATACAGGGATTTTTTTTTTGGGGGGGGGGGGGGCCTAATAAACATGGGTAGCCACAATGTTCCGGATCATATTTCTCCGACATCACATGTTTGTTCAGAGCGAAGCTGTAGTGCTAGTCCATTAAATCAACTGTTGACATGGCCTGCGGGGCCCAGGCCAGGAGAGCTACATGATGTGTTAGGACGGTGTATTAACAAGATAAACAGCATGACCGGTCACACCCTGACATTTGAGAGATTGCTACACAGTAGTCCAGGCTGTTTAGTACATGCTACATTTATTAGTCGCTTTTGTCAGTGAATCCCAGACAAATTCTTTACCCGCTCTCCCTGAACTCTGCACTTTTTCACTACTCAGTCCCCACTAAAAGGAATGGATTGAGTGAGAGAAGTAGAGAAAAATGGAACACTCCTTCAGCTCATAAGTAGTGTTGAAAACCAGTGTGGACCAAGGGACCAACGTTACCAGTTGTGGGGCATTCACTGAAGGAGGACATTTTCCTACAGGTGCACCAGATGTTCTTCTCACTCTGCTCCTCCCCCTGATGTGCCCACATCACCACATCCCATATCTTTACTCATTATGATCAGTTTATGGCTAGTGTAGTGTGTACACTACACACTACACTACACCACACTGAATACATGCTGAATGGACTAATAACTATTCCCAGAAATGACTCTGGAGTCAGACATACGAACATTTGGGTTATGAATGGCTACTTCCCATATCTTTACTCATTATGATCAGTTTATGTCTACTTCCCATATCTTTACTCATTATGATCAGTTTATGGTTACTTCCCATATCTTTACTCATTATGATCGGTTTATGGTTACTTCCCATATCTTTACTCATTATGATCAGTTAATGGTTACTTCCCATATCTTTACTCATTATGATCAGTTAATGGTTACTTCCCATATCTTTACTCATTATGATCAGTTTATGTCTACTTCCCATATCTTTACTCATTATGATCAGTTTATGGTTACTTCCCATATCTTTACTCATTATGATCAGTTAATGGTTACTTCCCATATCTTTACTCATTATGATCGGTTTATGGTTACTTCCCATATCTTTACTCATTATGATCGGTTTATGGTTACTTCCCATATCTTTACTCATTATGATCGGTTTATGTCTACTTCCCATATCTTTACTCATTATGATCAGTTAATGGTTACTTCCCATATCTTTACTCATTATGATCAGTTTACGGCTACTTCCCATATCTTTACTCATTATGATCAGTTAATGGTTACTTCCCATATCTTTACTCATTATGATCAGTTTACGGCTACTTCCCATATCTTTACTCATTATGATCAGTTAATGGTTACTTCCCATATCTTTACTCATTATGATCGGTTTATGGTTACTTCCCATATCTTTACTCATTATGATCAGTTTACGGCTACTTCCCATATCTTTACTCATTATGATCAGTTAATGGTTACTTCCCATATCTTTACTCATTATGATCGGTTTATGGTTACTTCCCATAACTTTACTCATTATGATCAGTTAATGGTTACTTCCCATATCTTTACTCATTATGATCAGTTAATGGTTACTTCCCATATCTTTACTCATTATGATCGGTTTATGGTTACTTCCCATAACTTTACTCATTATGATCAGTTAATGGCTACTTCCCATATCTTTACTCATTATGATCAGTTAATGGTTACTTCCCATATCTTTACTCATTATGATCGGTTTATGGTTACTTCCCATAACTTTACTCATTATGATCAGTTAATGGTTACTTCCCATATCTTTACTCATTATGATCAGTTAATGGCTACTTCCCATATCTTTACTCATTATGATCAGTTAATGGTTACTTCCCATATCTTTACTCATTATGATCGGTTTATGGTTACTTCCCATAACTTTACTCATTATGATCAGTTAATGGCTACTTCCCATATCTTTACTCATTATGATCAGTTAATGGTTACTTCCCATATCTTTACTCATTATGATCGGTTTATGGTTACTTCCCATATCTTTACTCATTATGATCAGTTAATGGTTACTTCCCATATCTTTACTCATTATGATCGGTTTATGGTTACTTCCCATAACTTTACTCATTATGATCGGTTTATGACTACTCATAT
>NC_060181.1:87859475-87903660 GCF_021184085.1 Oncorhynchus gorbuscha | reverse complement strand
TTTTGATTTCAAGACGCCATCATTTTTCCAAAGTGCTGTGAAGTTTCACAAAAGTTCTGAACCTTTAAATTCTCATAGTTTCTACAGACTGTAAATTAAAAATAAACATTTTTTTCCTCAGAGTATTATTATATATTATTGACTGTTATTGATCAAATCATCCAGCAGCGTTATTTGCAGAGTTAGCGCCAACTAAATGTTGCAATTTTTCTGCCATTCCAGAACCTGCTACCAAAAACAAGCTACATATGGGCAATACCAAAAAAAAGGGATCTAATGATTGTGTCTCTTCGCAGCAATATCTGCAGAGCTGGGATGGTTATTTCCCCCATATATACCGAATAAAAATATAAATGCAACATATTTCATGAGCTGAAATAAAAGATTACAGCAATCATCCATACGCACAAAAAGCTTATTTCTCTCAAATGTGCACAAATTTGTGCTTGTGCTTGTGCTAGGGACAATAAAAGGCCACTCTAAAATGTGCTGTTTTAGAGTATTACCCAGTTTTGAGGGAGCGTACAATCAAAGGCTTGACCAGGTAGTTCCACCAGGAGTGTTGCCAGAGAACTGAATATTACTCTCTCTACCAGGGCGCGGTCCCCAACTATATTTAGATAATCTGTCAGAATGTCCAACTGCCTCATAACCGCAGACCATGTAACTACGCCATCTCAGGACATCTGGCTTCTTCACCTGGGGATCGTCTGAGACCAATCCAGAGGATCATGCAGAACACGCCCATCCAGGACATCTGGCTTCTTCACCTGGGGATCGCCTGAGACCAGCCTGACAGCTAATGAAAAGTAGAATATTTCTGTCTGTAACAAAGACCTTTTGTGGGGGGAAAACTCATTCTGATTGGCTGGGCCTGGCTCCCAGTAGGTGAGTGGGTCGGCCTAAGCCCTCCCAAGCCCACCCATGGCTGTGCCCCTGCCCAATCATGTGAAATGCATAGATCAAGGCCAAATTAATTTATTTCAATTGACTGATTTCCTTATATGAACTGTAACGCAGTAAAATCATTGAAATTGTTGCTTGCGCTTGTATTTTGTTCATGTGTTTGACATTCTGTGTCGTTTCGTGTATCAGTTCATAAACCATGGGTCATGGAATCGGTACATCGAAAATCTCCTCAACTATTTTGCAACATGTAAGGCGCAGCTGTCAATTTTGGGTCCTTAAATGAAACTTGGTATACTTTTTACTTATAACAATTTTGGTCTTTAATGCCGACATACACATTCCTTACCTTCTTCCCTTTCCACTTCTTCTCCATGTTTGAGGTAATGCTGCAATAAGTTGGATGGGATTTTGAGTAGAGCAGATATTTCCATATACATTTGCTAGCTGGATGTCTGAAATATAGCCACCAGTCCTATTTATGACATAATTTACCAAGATTATGCTGTTTTTATTTTTTTCCCTCAAATTTAAAAAAAAAAATACCAATTTGTTTATTTTAATTATACCCTAATATTTTATCTAATAATTATTTAGTCTTTTCTGGTGGATTAAACTGAAATTTCAACCAGCTTTCTATTGCCTGTTTTAAAAATAGAGATCTTTTGGAGATTATTTCATTGTCAAAAAACAAAGTGAGAGATTGTAATCTGATTAAAGGGAAAAGGGACATTCTTGAACATGGGGTGAAACATTCTTACTAATCTGCTCGCAGTGGTTCTCAATCCTGGTCATGGGGACACAAACGGGGACACATTTTTGGTTTTGCCCAAGCACTACACACCTGATTCAAATTATCAAAGCCTTTTGATGAGTTGATCATTTGAATCAGCTGTGTGGTGCTAGGGGCAAAAACTAAAATGTGCACCCGTTTGTGTCTCCATAAATTGTTTGCTAGAGAACCAGTTTGCTAGAGAACCAGTGTGATAGAGAACCAGTTTGCTAGAGAACCAGTTTGCTAGAGAACCAGTTTGATAGAGAACCAGTGTGCTAGAGAACCAGTGTGCTAGAGAACCAGTGTGCTAGAGAACCAGTGTGCTAGAGAACCAGTGTGATAGAGAACCAGTGTGCTAGAGAACCAGTGTGCTAGAGAACCAGTTTGCTAGAGAACCAGTTTGCTAGAGAACCAGTGTGCTAGAGAACCAGTTTGCTAGAGAACCAGTGTGCTAGAGAACCAGTGTGCTAGAGAACCAGTGTGCTAGAGAACCAGTTTGCTAGAGAACCAGTTTGCTAGAGAACCAGTGTGCTAGAGAACCAGTAGAGAACCAGTTTTGCTAGAGAACCAGTTTGCTGAACCAGTTTGCTAGAGAACCAGTGTGCTAGAGAACCAGTTTGCTAGAGAACCAGTGTGCTAGAGAACCAGTGTGCTAGAGAACCAGTGTGCTAGAGAACCAGTTGCTAGAGAACCAGTTTGCTAGAGAACCAGTGTGAACCAGTGTGATAGAGAACCAGTTTGCTAGAGAACCAGTGCTGAACCTAGAGAACCAGTGTGCTAGAGAACCAGTGTGCTAGAGAACCAGTGTGATAGAGAACCAGTGTGTAGAGAACCAGTTTGCTAGAGAACCAGTGTGATAGAGAACCAGTGTGCTAGAGAACCCAGAGAACCATTTGGATTTAAGTATAGCTTTTGAATGACTGAAGCCTTTATTGAGAGGTCAATGTTTTAATATTTCATAATTTCTGCCCTCCAAATTCATATTAATTATATAAATAGGGCTGTTTAATTTTGTCTGGTTTGCTGTTCCAAATAAAGTGGAATATTTTTGCTTATCTAATTTAAAAAGCAAGTTGTTAGGTGTAGGCAGGGCCATGCTACTACTTCTAATGTGCGACCCAATGATGCCCAGACCAGATGATTGGGCCAGAATTCAGATCATTCCAGGAATGTCCACCTACCGCCTGGAGCTCACGCTCCTCAAAGATCCGGGAGAGTATGAGGCGGCGGAGCGGCACGGTCATGATGAGGATGAAGGGGAAGGCGAGCGAGACCACGGTGGACTTGACCACCCACAGCAACATGATGCAGGCCAGCTGGATGATGGTGAACATGTTCATACGCCACGTCTTCACCTGCAACACACACACACACACACACACACACACACACACACACACACACACACACACACACACACACACACACACACACACACACACACACACACACACACACACACACTCTATTATGAGGCTATACATGCTTATGACAAGCCTTACCTGCATGCTTTAAGTACAGTGTTACGAATTGTATTGAATTCATACTTTATTGCCAATTAACAGTGTTTGGAAATAATTTATTTAGGGATAATGTTCTGGGCAGGACAATTGACATGCTAGACATACAGACAGATAGATGGGCAAAAAATGGTTGGTAACCTGCATATGGAATTTGTTATATAGAATTAGATGGATTGAGCTCCATCTACTGGGTGGATCTCCTCTAGTCTTTTACTTACATTGATCAGAAAAGTGACATTATATCAATGCCTTGGGGCAACTTCATCATATTGTTATTTATTTTTATATATATTTCAATAAAATCGCAAACAGACCAGGAATAGAAACCAGACATCTATAACAGAAACGGATCATCATATTCTGGTAGAAGGAACACCTTGGTCACGTTCAGTATATGTGGTAGACTCTCCATCATATTCTGGTAAAGGGCTCACCTTGGTCACATATATGTGGTCGGGGTGGTGCTTGGCGGCGTGAACATGAGAGTGATGCGCTCGTAGAGCTGGATGCCGGTGATTGACGTGACGCCCATGTAGAGGGAAGATCCCGAACACGGCCAGCGGAATGTGACGAAGCACATCTGTCATCACGAGGACATGCCTAGGGAAAGTCAAAGGTGAAAGGTCAAATGTGTGACATTTAGGTTGCCTCGGGATCTGTAGGGTAATCAATCTCGGTTAACCCAAGAATAAATGTTAATCTAGAACTAAATGTTAACCCAGAACAAAATGCTAATCCAGAATTAGATATTAAAACATAACTAAATGTTAACCAAAACTAAATGTTAAGATAGAACTACATGTTAACCCAGAACTAAATATTAAGATAGAACTAAAAGGTTAGGTAAGGACTAAATGTTAACCCAGAACTAAATATTAAGATAGAACTAAAGGTTAAGTAAGGACTAAATGTTAACCCAGAACTAAATATTAAGATAGAACTAAAGGTTAGTAAGGACTAAATGTTAAGATAGAACTAAAGGTTAGATAGAACCAAATGTTAACCCAGAACTAAATATTAAGATAGAACTAAAGGTTAGGTAAGGACTAAATGTTAACCCAGAACTAAATATTAAGATAGAACTAAAGGTTAAGTAAGGACTAAATGTTAACCCAGAACTAAATGTTCATCCAGAACAAAAAAATGACAAGCTTTGTGTTCAGGTGGAACACCAAACAAGAATGTAAATACAAGGTTGGTTAGTTTTAATCACAGAGGAAGCCTTGTTATACACAGATAAATAACACCTCTACAACCAGAGGAAGCCTTGTTATACACAGATAAATAACATCTCTACAACCAGAGGAAGCCTTGTTATACACAGATAAATAACACCTCTACAACCAGAGGAAGCCTCGTTATACACAGATAAATAAGACCTCTACAACCAGACTAGAACCAGACTGAAGTCACTGTCAACTCTGTCTGTTTATTTATTTGCTTTCCATGTTACTTTCCTGAGTCCCAATGGTAAAGTACACATCACAAGGTACCATAGTCAAAGACACCTCAGAATGGACCACTATCTACTATGAGGAACACCTTCCTTCACATCCCAACAACCACCCCAGGACCTAGATATCCAATCCAACCCTTTCCAGAACAACAGCATCCTCCTCACCCACGAGCACGGCGACTACAAGGCCCGTCAACCGCTGCTCCTTCACCTCCTGGATCACAGGCTTCTCGCCGGGCGCTGTGGCCTTGCTCATGACAGTAAGGGCGTTGACGTGCGTGACAGAGCGCACCGTGGCGGCAGTGAGCCAGGGCAGGCCTAACAGAGGGCACATGGCGCCCAGCGTGACGATGAGCAGCAGGTCCAGGTGGAAGCCAGAGCCCTTGACCAGTCGACGCTCCTTCTTGCTGACGATGAGTCTGGGTTGAGGGGGGATAAGGAAAGTGTAAGAGAGGTATAAATAAACACACACATGCAGAAACACATTTGTGCAAAATCATACACACACAGATATGCGTGCAAAATCACACACACAGAGATATGCGTGCAAAATCACACACACACACACACCACACACACACACACACACACACACACACACACACACACACACACACACACACACACACACACACACACACACACACACACACACACACACACACACACACACACACACACACACACACCCATCGTTACACAGAGTATCTGGTTCTGTGCCTGTGATATGAAGATCGTAATTGTGTAACGTCTTTCCTCTTCACTTTACTACAATCTGATTGGTTAATTCAAGAGATGGATCAGATGCCTGTTGGTTAACACTAGAAGTCAAGGATATGTTTTGTACAATTCTACAAAGTCCTCGATAAAAAAAGTCGGCCTATAGCCTATTTTAGTTTCCGTAACAATAAAAACATGACAGTGTAATCCATTTGATCAACTTTATTTTTATATTTGATAGTAATAGAGTTATAGAAATGTATAAAGTCCAGTTACAGATTCTTTTGAAAAAGTTGAAAAGAAAAAGATAATAATAACTTAACCAGCCAGTTCACAGGTGACATGATTTGCCGTATTCCTAAACAAAAGCACCAGTGCATGAACAAGCGGTTGCGTGGCATGGTCTCTCTGAAGCGGTTGCGTGGCATGGTCTCTCTGAAGCGGTTGCGTGGCATTGTCTCTCTGAAGCGGTTGCATGACTGTCTTGGTATTTTTGGACCATGATAGTTCGTTGGGGATGTAGACACCAAGGAACTTGAAACTATCAACCCACTACAGCCCCAATGTTAATGGGGGCCTGGTCGGCGCACCTTTTCCTGTAGTCCACGATCAGCTCCTTAGTCTTGCTCACATTGAGGGAGAGGTTGTTGTCCTGGCACCACACTGCCAGTTCTCTGACCTCCCAATAGGCCGTCTCATAGTTGTCGGTGACGAGGCCTATCATTGTTGTGTCGTTAGCAAACTTAATGATGGTGTTGAGTCGTATTTGGTTACGCAGTTGTGGGTGAACAGGGAGTACAGGGGGACTAAGTACACACCCCTGAAGGGCCCCAGTGTTAAGGGTCAGCGTCGCAGACATGTTTTTTTGCCTACCCTTACCACCTGGGGGCAGTCCTTCACAAAAGTCCAGGATCCAGTTGCAGAGGGGAGGTGTTCAGTCCCAGAATCCTTAGCTTAGTGATGAGCTTCGTGGGCACTACGGTGTTGAAAGCTGAGCTGTAGTCAATGAACAGCATTCTCACATAAGTGTTCCTTTTGTCAGGTGAGAAAGGGCAGTGTGGCGTGCGATTGAGATTGCGTCATCTTTGGATCTGTTGTGGCGGTATTAGAATTTGAGTGGGTCTAGTGTGTCCGGGAGGATGCTGTTGATGTAAGCCATGACCATCCTTTCAAAGCACTTCATGGCGTGAGTGCCACGGGCGATAATTATTTAGGCAGGTTACCTTCACTTCCTTGGGCACAGGGACTATGGTGGTCTGCTTGAAACATGTAGGTATTACAGACTCGGTCAGGAGAGGTTGAAAATGTCAGTGAAGACACTTGACAGTTGGTCCGCGCATGCTTTGAGAACACGTCCCGGTAATCTGTCTGGCCCAGCTGCTTTGTGAATCTTGACCTGTTTAAAGGTTTTGTTCACATCGGCTACCAAGAATGTTATCACACGGTCATCTAGAACAGCTGGTGCTCGTGCATGCTTCAGTGTTGCTTGCCTCAAAGCGAGCATAAAAGGCATTTAGCTCGTCTGGTAGCCCCGCGTCACTGGGCAACTCGCATCTGGTTTTCCCTTTGTAGGCCGTAATAGTTTTCAAAACCTGCCTCATCCAACAATCGTCAGATTGGCGGAGTGTAGTAGGATTTAATCTTAATCCTGTATTGACGATTTACTTGTTTGATGGTTTGTCTGAGGACGTAGTGAGATTTCTTATAAGACTCCGGATTAGTCTCCCGCTCCTTGAAAGCAGCAGCTCTAGCCTTTAGCACAACACCAACGTCCTACAGCACATTGTCTTGGAGTCTGGCGGAGTGCAGCTGAAGTCAGAAGTTTACATACACTTTAGGTTGGAGTCATTAAAGCTAATTCTTCAACCACTCCACAAACTTCTTGTTAACAAACTATAGTTTTGGCAAGTTGGTTAGGACATCTACTTTGTGCATGACACAGGTAATTTTTCCAACGATTGTTTACAGACCGATTATTTAACTTATAATTCACTGTATTACAATTCCAGTTGGTCAGAGGTTTACATACAAAGTTGACTGTGCCTTTAAACAGCTTGGAAAATTCCAGAAAATGATGTCATGGCTATAGAAGCTTCTGATAGGCTAATTGACATAATTTGAGTCAATTGGAGGTGTACCTGTGGATGTTCTTTGCTTGACATCATGTGAAAATCAAAAGAAATCAGCCAAGACCTCAGAAGTCTGGTTCATCATTGGGAGCAATTTCCAAACACCTGAAGGTACCACGTTCATCTGTACAAACAATAGTACGGAAGTATAAACACCATGGGACCACGCATCCGTCATACCACTCAGGAATGAGACGCGTTCTGTCTCCTAGAGATGAATGTACTTTGGTGCGAAAAGTGCAAATCAATCCCAGTACAACAGCAAAGCACCTTGTTAAGTTGCTGGAGGAAACAGGTACAAAAATATCTATATCCACAGTAAAAACAAGTCCTATATCGACATAACCTGAAAGGCCACTCAGCAAGGAAGAAGCCACTGCTCTAAATCAAATCAAATTTTATTTGTCACATACACATGGTTAGCAGATGTTAATGCGAGTGTAGCGAAATGCTTGTGCTTCTAGTTCCGACAATGCAGTGATAACCAACAAGTAATCTAACTAACAATTCCAAAACTACTGTCTTATACACAGTGTAAGGGGATAAGGAACATGTACATAAGGATATATGAATGAGTGATGGTACAGAGCAGCATACAGTAGATGGTATCGAGTACAGTATATACATATGAGATGAGTGTGTAGACAAAGTAAACAAAGTGGCATAGTTAAAGTGGCTAGTGATACATGTGTTACATAAGGATGCAGTCGATGATGTAGAGTACAGTATATACATATGCATATGAGATGAATAATGTAGGGTATGTAACATTATATAAGGTAGCATTGTTTAAAGTGGCTAGTGATATATTTACATCATTTCCCATCAATTCCCATTATTAAAATGGCTGGAGTTGGGTCAGTGTCAATGACAGTGTGTTGGCAGCAGCCATTCAATGTTAGTGGTGGCTGTTTAACAGTCTGATGGCCTTGAGATAGAAGCTGTTTTTCAGTCTCTCGGTCCCAGCTTTGATGCACCTGTACTGACCTCGCCTTCTGGATGATAGCGGGGTGAACAGGCAGTGGTTCGGGTGGTTGATGTCCTTGATGATCTTTATGGCCTTCCTGTAACAACGGGTGGTGTAGGTGTCCTGGAGTGCAGGTAGTTTGCCCCGGTGATGCGTTGTGCAGTCCTCACTACCCTCTGGAGAGCCTTACGGTTGAGGGCGGAGCAGTTGCCGTACCAGGCGGTGATACAGCCCGCCAGGATGCTCTCGATTGTGCATCTGTAGAAGTTTGTGAGTGCTTTTGGTGACAAGCCAAATTTCTTCAGCCTCCTGAGGTTGAATAGGCGCTGCTGCGCCTTCTTCACGACGCTGTCAGTGTGAGTGGACCAATTCAGTTTGTCTGTGATGTGTATGCCGAGGAACTTAAAACTAGCTACCCTCTCCACTACTGTTCCATCGATGTGGATAGGGGGTGTTCCCCTCTGCTGTTTCCTGAAGTCCACAATCATCTCCTTAGTTTTGTTGACGTTGAGTGTGAGGTTATTTTCCTGACACCACACTCCGAGGGCCCTCACCTCCTCCCTGTAGGCCGTCTCGTCGTTGTTGGTAATCAAGCCTACCACTGTTGTGTCGTCCGCAAACTTGATGATTGAGTTGGAGGCGTGCGTGGACGCAGTCGTGGGTGAACAGGGAGTACAGGAGAGGGCTCAGAACGCACCCTTGTGGGGCCCCGTGTTGAGGATCAGCGGGGAGGAGATGTTGTTGCCTACCCTCACCACCTGGGGGCAGCCCGTCAGGAAGTCCAGTACCCAGTTGCACAGGGCGGGGTCGAGACCCAGGGTCTCGAGCTTGATGACGAGCTTGGAGGGTACTATGGTGTTGAATGCCGAGCTGTAGTCGATGAACAGCATTCTCACATAGGTATTCCTCTTGTCCAGGTGGGTTAGGGCAGTATGCAGTGTGGTTGAGATTGCATCGTCTGTGGACCTATTTGGGCGGTAAGCAAATTGGAGTGGGTCTAGGGTGTCAGGTAGGGTGGAGGTGATATGGTCCTTGACTAGTCTCTCAAAGCACTTCATGATGACGGAAGTGAGTGCTACGGGGCGGTAGTCGTTTAGCTCAGTTACCTTAGCTTTCTTGGGAACAGGAACAATGGTGGCCCTCTTGAAGCATGTGGGAACAGCAGACTGGTATAGGGATTGATTGAATATGTCCGTAAACACACCGGCCAGCTGGTCTGCGCATGCTCTGAGGCGCGGCTGGGGATGCCGTCTGGGCCTGCAGCCTTGCGAGGGTTAACACGTTTAAATGTCTTACTCACCTCGGCTGCAGTGAAGGAGAGGCCGCATGTTTCCGTTGCAGGCCGTGTCAGTGGCACTGTATTGTCCTCAAAGCGGGCAAAAAGTTATTTAGTCTGCCTGGGAGCAAGACATCCTGGTCCGTGACTGGGCTGGATTTTCATCTTGTAGTCCGTGATTGACTGTAGACCCTGCCACATGCCTCTTGTGTCTGAGCCATTGAATTGAGATTCCACTTTGTCTCTGTACTGACGCTTAGCTTGTTTGATAGCCTTGCGGAGGAATAGCTGCATTGTTTATATTCGGACATGTTACCAGTCACCTTGCCCTGATTAAAAGCAGTGGTTCGCTTTCAGTTTCACGCGAATGCTGCCATCAATCACGGTTTCTGGTTAGGGAATGTTTTTATCGTTGCTATGGGAATGACATCTTCGACGCACGTTCTAATGAACTCGCACACCGAATCAGCGTGATTCGTCAATATTCCCATCTGGACGCAATACGAAACATGTCCCAGTCCACGTGATGGAAGCAGTCTTGGAGTGTGGAGTCAGCTTGGTCTGACCAGCGTTGGACAGACCTCAGAGTGGGAGCCTCTTGTTTTAATTTCTGCCTGTAGGCAGGGATCAGCAAAATGGAGTCGTGGTCAGCTTTTCCGAAAGGGGGCGGGGCAGGGCCTTATATGCGTCGCGGAAGTTAGAGTAACAATGATCCAAGGTTTTACCACCCCTGGTTGCGCAATCGATATGCTGATAAAATTTAAGGAGTCTTGTTTTCAGATTGGCTTTGTTAAAATCCCCAGCTACAATGAATGCAGCCTCCGGATAAATGTTTTCCAGTTTGCAAAGAGTTAAATAAAGTTTGTTCAGAGCCATCGATGTGTCTGCTTGGGGGGGGATATATACGGCTGTGATTATAATCGAAGAGAATTCTCTTGGAAGATAATGCGGTCTACATTTGATTGTGAGGAATTCTAAATCAGGTGAACAGAAGGATTTGAGTTCCTGTATGTTTCCTTCATCACACCATGTCCCGTTAGTCATGAGGCATACGCCCCCGCCACTCTTCTTACCAGAGAGATGTTTGTTTCTGTCCGCGCGATGCGTGGAGAAACCCGTTGGCTGCACCGCCCTGGATAGCGTCTTTCCAGTAAGTCATGTTTCCGTAAAGCAGAGAACGTTGCAGTCTCTGATGTCCCTCTGGAATGCCACCCTTGCTCGGATTTCATCAACCTTGTTGTCGAGAGACTGGACATTGGCAAGAAGAATACTGGGAAGTGGTGCGCGATGTGCCCTTTTCGGAGTCTGACCAGAACACCGCGTTTCCCTCTTTTTCGGAGTCGTTTCCTTGGGTCGCTGCATGCGATCCATTCCGTTGTCCTGTTTGTAAGGCAGAACACAGGATCCGCGTCGCTGAAAACATATTCTTGGTCGTACTGATGGTGAGTTGACGCTGATCTTATATTCAGTAGTTCTTCTCGACTGTATGTAATGAAACCTAAGATGACCTGGGGTACCAATGTAAGAAATAACACGTAAAAAAAAAAAAACTGCATAGTTTCCTAGGAACGCGAAGCGAGGCGGCCATCTCAGTCGACGCCGAAACCACCATATAAAAGCCAGACTTTGGTTTGCAACTGCACATTTTTGGAGAATTGTCCTCTGGTCTGATGAAACAAAAATAAAACTGTTTGGCCATAATGACCATTATGTTTGGAGGAAAAAGGGGGATGCTTGCAAGCGAAAGAACACCATCCCACCCGTGAAGCACGGGGTGCCAGCAGCTTTGCTGCAGGAGGACTGGCGCACTTCACAACATCGATGGCAACATGAGGTAGGAAAATGATGTGGATATATTGAAGCGACATCTCAAGACATTAGTCAGGAAGTTAAAGCTTGGTCGCAAATGGGTCTTTGAAATGGACAATGACCCCAAGCATACTTCCAAAGTTGTGGCAAAATGGCGAAAGAACAACAAAGTCAAGGTTTTGGAGTGGCCATCACAAAGCCCTGACCTCAATCCCATCAAACATTTGTGTGCAATCAAGGAGGTCTTACAATCCTGACTCACTTACACCAGCTCTGTCAGGAGGAATGGGCCAAAATTCATCCAACTTCTTGTGGGAAGTTTGTGGAAGGCTACCCGGAACATTTGACCCAAGTTAAAAATGTAAAGGCAATGCTACCAAATACTAATTGAATGTATGTAAACTTCTGACCGACTGGGAATGGGATGAAATAAATAAAAGCTGAAATAAATCATGATCTTTACTACTATTCTGACTTTTCACATTCTTAAAATAAAGTGGTGATCCTAACTGACCTAAAACAGGGAATTATTACTGGGATTAAATGTCAGGAATTGTGAAAACTGAGTTTAAATGTATTTGGCTAAGGTGCATGTAAACTTCCGACTTCAACTGTATGCATGAGCCAACCTGTATCCTGATCACAGGATGATCTAGTCTAACACATCTGACAAGCTCCACTATATGGATGGACACTCGTCACTGAACAAAAGTGAACTGTGTTACCGTAGCAACCTGCAACACTTACGAGGTGATCTGTGTCTCCATGAAGATGAGGATGAAGACGAGGAGGGCGGGCACCACCGATGCCCCCATCATCCACGCGGGGAAGGGCTTGAGGTCGCCGAACGGACTGATGAACCAGCCCCGCTTGTCAGGAGACGTGACCGAGAAACCAGACGGTACATTCAGCTTCTGTAAAACCCCAAGCGACAGAAACAGGAAAAAGTTGTTATGACGAGGAAGTACAGGAGGAAGTACAGGAGAGTTGGTTGTGAGAGACGTCATTTAAATATTCAATGTGTTAGTGGTGTGTGAGTTAGGGCGTGTAGTTATCAGGGATGGAGGGTAGCCTTTAGATATCTGTAGGGATAGATGTAGGAGTTAGTTGTCATGGTTACCTGGGTATATGTGTCGGGGACAGAGTAACTCAACAGTACAGAGAACAGGATGGAGATGGGGATGCCAAAGTCTCCGATGATTCTTCTGGCCTTGGGGGGATCACATGATAAAATTGAATTCTTAAGATCATAGGGTCATATATAGGCCTAAAATAGAAATTCATAACGCATCCATGACACTTCAAGTTTTTTGTGATCAAATTGTTATTGTAATTTGTAAGACAGATACACATAGACAAAAACTTGGACATGAGCCCATGGACAACACACGAGGGGTTTCTGAGAAAATGGCTGCGATAGGTTACCTTCCCGCCCAGGAATCGACTGTTGCGCAATTTCCTAAGGAAGTAGGCCACAAAGAAGGTACCAAGCATGAGGATGAAAGACATCAGGGCCGTGTTGGGTTGGTTTAGGATGGGGCCATGGGGGTCTGTGGGGTTGGTGAACTCCATGCCGGGAAGGCCAAAGGCAGGCGGGTAGCTTCTCATCAGAGGATGCTCCTGGAATACCTGTAAAAGGGACCAAATATCCATGTCACAGTCAAATGGACGGATCCCATGCAACCAGCTGGGACTTGCCATAAAATTATTTATTTTAATTTCCGTCATTATTATATGCCAAATACCAAATCTGGTCAATTTTATAATATATATCTATTCTATTCTTTTCCAAAGAACAACGAAGTTACAGCCCTTTAGACTGTCGTCATGTAAAACATTGTCTACTGGTTGTACCTTGATGAGCTTGGAGAAGGTCTCGTAGATGAAGATGAGTGAGATGAGGAAGGCAAATATTTCCTGGGTGAAGGTGAGATGTATTTAACCAAGAAGCTTCCCTCGGCCGCCACTATCAACAGCACTATGAAGACGAGCCAGAAGCCGACCCACACCCGGCCCGTCAGGTACTCAAAGCCCTGGGCCTGGCAGAACTGAGGGTGGAAAAGGGAGGGAGGGTTAAATAGATGTTTAACCTTTTACTGCAGAGGGCTAAATCAGGTTACACAGAGTGTTTGTTGGTAGTCTTAAACAAATCTACTTTGAAATAAAAAGTATACACCTCACACACATGCATTTCGCCTTAGAATAAAGAAGACACATGTACCACGTCAGATATAGAGTTGAAATGTATTACATTTTAAATTTGCATCACAATATTACACTTTATATACATCACAGAAGACTGAAATATAACAAAACCGTTTGACATAGAAACACTTTTCAGCGGGTTAAATGTTTTTGTTTTTTATATTACTTCTCAAAAAAATGTATAACATTCCACCCATGAGGCCACTAGGTCATTTGACTGCAGGAGAGGCTATTAGGCTCAGAATATGAGAAAATAGGCTTTCAAATGGAACATGAACTTTCCTAACGTTGTCATGACAATTTTTTTAATGCATAAAATGACTGATTTTTGGATGGATTATAATCTACCATCGCCATGCTGTAAATATGTTTTTGTTCAGGCACCTTGTAGAAGGCCTCCTCAAACACCAGCAGGGGTCCCGAGAAGCCGATGATGAGGAGGGGCTGTCCGGCCATCAGAGAGAAAAGTACCCCCAGGGTCGCTGTGGAGATGATGAGCTCCGACACTCCCATCATGCCCTCTGTTTTCTCTCCTGTTTAAATGGAAAGGCAGAAGGATATTGACTGACAGTTTTAAACTTCCTCTCATTCAGTAACAGCTACTTTGAGTTAATGAGAACACTACAGTATCAATGAACGAATCAATGTCTAAAACCTACAGTGGCATGTACAATAGAGATACAAGGAAATGGAGATGCCCAGCTAGCTAGGTCATCACAACATTTTTTCCAATTTGAGGATCGATCAAGCTAGGTGGTTATTTAGCTAGCTAGCTCTTTATGGAGTACACATTCTCTTAGGACAGATAGCAAACATGTCATTGTTTGCTCTGACAAGTCAGTCAATCACATTCTTGAGGTAGAAGAAAAACAATTATTGTGGGCATGAGCCCCCATGCTCTCTTACCCAGCAGCCCTCCAAAGGTGATTGTGGGTGAGAGGGCGGCGAAGTAGATGAAAATGACAGCGGCGATGCACTGTGAGTCCAAGGCGTCCTTTATGTCGCTGGCGTAGCGCGGGTAGCGCCGCCTGATGTCATGGATGAGGCCTCCGAAGGGGATGCCCGACCTCTTCATGGGGTCCACCTCCTGGTCCTCCTCCTCTTCCTGCTCATCCTGGCTCACCTCTGGTTTGGATGGACAGACACACACACACAGACAGACTTGCACATTCATTCATTCTACTTGCACAGTCATCTTCTGCACATCTATTTAATTGCTAAATTGTAATTATTTCACCACTATTGCCTTTATTTCCTTTACCTCCCTAATCTTACTACATTTGTACA
This sequence comes from Oncorhynchus gorbuscha, assembly GCF_021184085.1. NCBI lineage: Eukaryota > Metazoa > Chordata > Actinopteri > Salmoniformes > Salmonidae > Oncorhynchus > Oncorhynchus gorbuscha. The sequence goes on along the minus strand of NC_060181.1, from coordinate 87,888,607 downwards.
CACTGTATATAGATTTTTATATTGTGGTATTGACTGTACATTTGTTTATCCCATGTGTAACTCTGTGTTGTTTGTGTTGCACTGCTTTGCTTTATCTTGTCCAGGTCATAGTTGTAAATGAGAACTTGTTCTCAACTGGCCTACCTGGTTAAATAAAGGTTAAATAAATAAAATAAAAAAGACAGACAGACAGACAGACAGACAGACAGACAGACAGACAGACAGACAGACAGACAGACAGACAGACAGACAGACAGACAGACAGACAGACAGACAGACAGACAGACAGACAGACAGACAGACAGACAGACAGACAGACAGACAGACAGACAGACAGACAGACAGACAGACAGACAGACAGACAGACAGACAGACAGACAGAATGCCTGGGATTCTCAATCTAGTCCTGGGACCCTAAATGGGTACATATGTGCTTCACACATCAGCTGAATAAACTAATGGTCTTAGAACATATACCCTTATTGTTATATAAGGACTGTATGAATACAAAAAAATACAACAACAAAAAGTAATTAAATCAATTAATCACAGACATTATAATCACCTTTGGTCTCCTGGTCTGTCCAGGGGGTGGTGTGGGTCTTGATGTTCTCTCTCTCCTTCCTCTTGCGCAGCATCTGTTTCTGGAAGGAGGCCACCGTCTTCAGCAGGTCCTTTCCCTCCACGTCCGACGGGGGGATGACGATGCTGCAGTCCAGGAACTCATTAATGCCGTTCAGCAGGTCCTGCCGGTCGTCCGCAAAGTAGGCCACCTCGTGGAAGTTCTGGGGAGGTTTTTAAAGAGATGGGAAATGGTCTGTAAGATCTTGAAGAGCTGATTCCCTGACCCAGATTTAGCCTAGTTCTTGACTTAGAAGCACTTTCAATGGAGGTTGATTACTGGTGATTCTTCTGTCCAGGACTAGTTTTAATCTGACTCCGGGAAACCAGCCCTGAACGGAAGTACTATTGGTACCATTTACAGTTCAGAGGAATTAGGGAAAAAGTTGAGTGACATTTTGTTGTTGTTGTTCAGGTTGGCTACCTTGTCAGACATGAGGGTGGAGAAGGAGCGTCCAATCTCATGGTAGTCCATGTTGGACTGAGTGGGTCCAAGCAGGGCAAAGAGGAAACGAACCGGCACCGGCACCTCCAGGACCGACTCCAGCAGGACCGCCTCACTCAGCCTGATGAAGGCCATGGCTGGCTGCTCCAGGAACTCCACGCAACCTGAGGAATGAGACCAATGCTTGTGCTGATGGGCGATGGCTAACAAAGCATGGACTGGATATATACAACAGGTGATTCCAGGGCAGCTATTTTGTATGAGAAATCACATTTGCTATCACTGTCAGGGGAGAGGTGAGTTGTGCCAGCTAGAAATGATATGAATTGGTATACAGGGTTCATCCCAGATTTTTTTGAACAAGGTGGTACTGCTGAGTACGGCAGGGGGCGGAGCATGGGGTGGTGTCTAGAGCGATTCAGAGAATTATTTATTTTTTAACACCTGTAACTGCCATTTCCTGCAATCTAGAGCAAAACATGTTGTTACTATATTAAGGTATGGTGCATGGCCTTAAATGACAACAAATAAAGTAAAAAATATATCATATATTTAAAAAAATAAATTTATATATATATATTTGACATAGTGGCACAGCCAGTCCACAAGGTGACGCAGCACCACGCTTGCATTCTATGGGGAGAACCCTGGTACACAACGCCTTAGGCCTATGTCGTGAACGGAAAAAGTCAATATTTACAAATGTAGCCTGGAAATACATGTACATCCAAAACACACGCAACATACATTCATACACACACACACACACACACACACACACACACACACACACACACACACACACACACACACACACACACACACACACACACACACACACACACACACACACACACACACACACACACACACACACACACAATCCACACATTCCTTAAGCTTACCCACTAAGACCACGGTTGCTTCTGCATCCTTGGGAATCTTGGCTAGGAGTTTTGTGTGTTTGGTAACCTGTTGTTGGAGAGCCATCGGCAGGGGGGGATGGAGTGATTTCTGATGTGATGAAACAGACAAGCGTTAACAGGTGGGTGAAAGATAAACATTAACATCTCATGTTAAGCCTGTGTGCTAACACAAGCTTTTACCAGACATTCACAGCACATGCACAGGCTCTTTCCTCAGTTGGTCCAAAGCTCACAAGTCCAAAGCTCACAAGCCTACATTTGTCAATTTTACAGACTGTTATGAACCTCGAACAGTCAAACAGTAAAACTGTGATTATCAGTGTTTAATGGGGTCAGCTAGATGCCATTGAGGGATTTTTGGGGGGCCCCCCCCAAAGTTTTTTGTCATAAACAAGACTGTAAAATCACTGTAAAATCACCAAGAATTCAGTAAAAAAAATATATATATATATATATTATTTCGGAAATGTTATCCCAACTATTCCCACAATAAACAAAGAAACATACGTGATCATGTCTCAATGTAATCAAGTTATGAATTTATTGTTAATTTCAAATACAATCTCTTTTTGAGCTTAGTTGTGATCAATTTGCCGAGGACAAAAATATTCTAATTCTGTTTCGGCCCCCTGACCATCCACTCCGACAAAGATCGGCCCGCGGCTGAATGTCGTCGTCTACCCCTGACATACAGAAATCCACAAAGTGACCAAGGTACGAAATGTTAAAATCCCTGTTAAATGTTTTTAATACGACTGGAGTTGAAATGTGCCAATGTTTCAAGTCACAGGGAACATTACAGTTTCACAGTCAAGAAGTTTTAACAAAGAGCACCTCTGTAAGCTGACCAAGAACCTCACATTCGCCACATGTGGAGAGGCTCATAGGAACTTTCTTTCTGTTTCCAATTCCAAGAACTATCTGTGTTTCCGGTTTCCCACCATGGCTGCATTACTGTCCTAGCCGCATATATCTGATGTTTTAGTACACTCGATAATGCTCTCAAACTCAACTCTGGACCTCAAAGCCAGTGCTTTTAAAATAGTTTCCCTCTAATCAGGGACATATTTAGACTTGGGACACCATGTGGGTGTACTTCATGTTCAGGTAGAAGATAAAACCAGCAGGCTGCGGACCTCGTAGGGTCAGGGTTGAATACCCCTGACCTAATGTATGTTATAGACAGGTGTGTATAATGGGGTCAAAATAAAATACAATATGACATTTCAAGGTGGAATTTTTGTAATATCCTCCTAGTCTCAGTACTTGTAATCATCTATTCAGATGACTCCTCTACTGTTTTCAGAGGAATTGGACAAGGCTAATGAGCCAAGAAGCAGCGTCGTCTGTCCACCTGAAGGACGATTCAGGCGTGTGACTCAGATGCAGACACAGATATAAAATGATAATCGTCTCCGCAACTCTAACTGTACTGGAGCACAACTTTAAACATCCATCTCCACTCCAGCCTGCTGATTAAGATGAAGAGCTACTGGGCTCTATTCAATACGTATAATGGAAGTTCAGTGTTAGAGCTGTGATTGGCTGGTTAATGCTGCCTATGTCAGCTCATTCTGAAATTACCTTCAAATTATTATATCACAATGTGTAACGCTTCAGTGATTCAGATGAATTAGAGCCCTTAGATGACTTTATTGGTCAATTGCACACAAGGTCTAATTGAAATTTGACTTCTGCTTTTAAACCAACACTTCCAAAAAACTCACCTACATTTTTACCCTTTATTTAACCAGGCAAGTCAGTTAAGAACCCATTCTCATTTCAATGATGGCCTAGGAACAGTGGGTTAACTGCCTTGTTCAGGGGCAGAATGACAGATTTTGTACCTTGTCAGCTCAGGGATTTGATCTTGCAACCTTTTGGTTGCTAGTCCACCACTCTAACCACTAGGCTGCCTGTCTAACCACTAGGCTGCCTGTCTAACCACTAGGCTACACTGCCGCCCAAAACACTGCATGGTCGGAACTAGAAGCACAAGCATTTCGCTACACTCGCATTAACATCTGCTAACCATGTGTAAGTGAGCTGTCTAACCACTAGGCTGCCTGTCTAACCACTAGGTTGCCTGTCTAACCACTAGGTTGCCTGTCTAACCACTAGGCTGCCTGTCTAACCACTAGGCTGCCTGTCTAACCACTAGGCTGCCTGCTGGACAAAATGAAACAAAGAGCAACATTCTTTCTAAGCAGCACCCAAGCAGCCTCCAAGCAGCAGCCAAGCAGCCTCCAAGCAGCTGCCAAGCAGCCTATAAGCAGCCTATAAGCAGCCTATAAGCAGCCTATAAGCAGCCTATAAGCAGCTTCAAGCAGCCTCCAAGCAGCACCCAAGCAGCACCCAAGCAGCTTCAAGCAGCATCCATCTCCACTCCAGCCTATAGATGTGCACTAAACTAAACAGACAAGCTCACAAACACATCTCTGCTCTGCTGCTTCTTTTCATGGTGGAGGGCCTCTGTAGGATCTTCAGCCACTAGGGGCACCGTGGTGTCGGGAACGTGGTTGTGGTTGCGTTGGAAGCTGCCGTGAAGGCTTTTAGTGGAGTGGTTGCGGTGGAAAAGGCCCTCCTTTTCGTCGTTGGGGTGGCTGGAAGCAGGAGATACAGGAGGCTGTATTACATTAACAGCGTGGGGCTGGGAGAGGGACACAATGCAATCGGATTGGAACTTCATGAAGGTTGTTATACTATATAATGTGTTCCTTCAATAAGTTGGTGAGTGGCTGATAGTTTATACAGACAGAAAGGAAACAGAAAGAGAACAATCCTCCATACATACTGTCCAACAGCTCTTTCAGCATATGGGCTCCACTGGGTTGTAATGGGTGTGTCCCTGTTAACAAAGACACTGCAGTGTGTGTGTGTGTGTGTGTGTGTGTGTGTGTGTGTGTGTGTGTGTGTGTGTGTGTGTGTGTGTGTGTGTGTGTGTGTGTGTGTGTGTGTGTGTGTGTGTGTGTGTGTGTGTGTGTGTGTGTGTGTGTGTGTGTGTGTGAGAACATGCCCCTCACAACACACAGACAGTTTGATCACACTCCCGCTCCAACCCAAAGGTGACATCACCACCATCATTAGGTCCGTTTGCTCTCGTTACCCGCCTCCCGAGTTGGACACAAAAGCACAACAAAACAAAGGAACAAGGTGTGACACCACACCGGATTGTGGCCTCCGGCAGCGCCCAGACTGAGTAAGCCATGAGCTAAATTCTACAGCCACCTTGATGTCTTTCTTTCCACATCATCAATTCCTATGTTGAACTGGCTCAGCCAATTAGACAGCTTTTTCCCCATGGAAAGCAGCTGGTAACATGGTGGGAAACATGGCCGAAAGGTTTCAACTGATGGGGGGTGACGAGGCCTGTGTGATCGCCGTCTGTTAGGCCTGGTGTGCGTGGTGTGTGTCTGTTGTGTGTGTGTGTGTGTGTGTGTGTGTGTGTGTGTGTGTGTGTGTGTGTGTGTGTGTGTGTGTGTGTGTGTGTGTGTGTGTGTGTGTGTGTGTGTGTGTGTGTGTGTGCTGCACATACAGGGAATTTCTCTGAACGGTTGACAGAGGTGCCACCTGGCCCAGTTTGCTCTATGGTTGGTGACAGACTGTCAGGTGACTTGTCACTGACCCTTGGTGTGACATGGCGTACATGGAGGTTGGCATCATAAGAATGGGACTAGGCAGGTGCTACTTCTGGGATGAAGCCAGAATACCTTGACAATGTATGGACTTAATACAACTGAAACCATATTTGTCCTCAAGCTTTACTATCACAAATAGAAAAAGGACTTTGATTTTCACAAGAGACACTATTGACGCTATTTCCCTATTGTCCCTTCTGACAGACTCTGAAATGAGGTAATTGTAACCTATTCCAATCCAAATGCTCTGTAGCAATAGGTCTAAAATAACACACTAATACAACACAACAATCGATCACAGACACTGACCCTAAAAGGCCTAGAGTTATCCATCCGATCATCCAAAAGATATACCATTAAAAGAAAAATGGATGATTGCTTGAAGCAAACCCCAGGAACACACCACAACAGTAGTCAGAAAACTATGGCTGTTGAGTCTCCGTAAAACATTCATGATCCACCACAGAGGAACTAGAGACACCATGTTAAATGAATACTGTTGATGGACAAACATGGTACCATTCAGTGCTCTTCTTCACTGGAGGGCTTGGGGACAGAGCTGGGACCAAGCTGGGCCTAGGGACCAAGCTGGGCCTAGGGACCAAGCTGGGCCTAGGGACCAAGCTGGGACTAGGGACCAAGATGGGACTAGGGACCAAGATGGGACTAGGGACCAAACTCGGCCTAGGGACCAAGCTGGGCCTAGGGACCAAGCTGGGCCTAGGGACCAAGCTGGGACTAGGGATCAATCTGGGACTAAGGACCAATCTGGGACTAAGGACCAAACTGGGCCTAGGGACCAAGCTGGGCCTAGGGACCAAGCTGGGCCTAGGGATCAATCTGGGCTTTGCAAAAACTGAATCTGAGGTCAGGAGACCGATAGAAGGGAGGGGTTCACACATATTGAAAAGGTGTGTGTGCATGTGTATAGTTTGAGATGCATTGATGCCCCATAGGCCTGTGCACAAACGTAAGGCAACTTTTGGGGTTATACTGAACTGTGGAAAAACCCCACATTGAAGACAACAAAATACACATAGAGAAAGTCTTCCTTTATCCTTCATGCATGTGTTCATCGTGCCTGGCCCTCAGCCTAATTACATTTGACTGCTGATATTCATTAAGCCTTTTTTTCTCCATGATACTGTATAATTCCAGTTGAAATCTATCATGTGCCACCAACGCAGCAGCTCTGTTAGGGCAAATGGTAATGAACTCTAGATCAATAGATAGATAAACCAATGGAGGTTGGGAGGTGAGGGTTGGCATCGGGGTGATACTCTTTTGTATTTTCATGTAGTACAGAAATGACTTATATTTGAATGACTTAAAACTCTGCAGTAGCTTATTTCACTGGGGAAGTCACATTGAGATTGACATCTCTTTGTCTTATGCAACAATCTCTGCTATCTACAGTTGATCTCCCACTTGTAATCCTGGTTTGAGGTCCAACATCACTTACTACAACCCCTGTAGATGTGGCCTCTCAATGGCACTCTATTCCCTAAAATGTCCACTACTGTTGACCAGAACCACAGATCCTATGGTCTTTGGTAAACAGTAGAGCAGGAAAACATTTTTTTTCATTTTTTTCTCTTTAGTTTATTTAGTAAATATTTTCTTAACTCAATTTCTTCAACTGTATTGTGGGTTAAGGGCTTGTTAGTTAACATTTCACGGTCAGGTCTACTACACCTGTTGTATTCGGCACATGTAACAAATAAAGTTTGATTTGATTTGAAAAGTAAGACACTACATAGGGAACAGGGTGCCGTTTGGAAGACAGCCCTGGACTTCCTCTCTCTGATTGACATCTGATTAAGATGATACACGTTCTTGACAGCATTTATATTAACGGGTGTGTAATCTTAACGTCCTCTGAGCTAAAGCCTGGGTAGATGACCACTCACTGGTGTTTGAGCAGCAGGGCACGAAGCACGTTGGCCCGGTCCTCCGCTCTGATCTGGTCTGAGATGATCATGGTCTCCACCACCAGGTTGGCAATGCCAGGCAGAGTGGTCTGCTCCAGGTCCAACAGGACCACACCTTAGGGTGGCATAGAGGGGGGAGACAAGGTTTTATGACTGGGTGTATATCTGTGTGTGTGTGTGTGTGTGTGTGTGTGTATGTGTGTGTGTGTGTGTGTGTGTGTGTGTGTGTGTGTGTGTGTGTGTGTGTGTGTGTGTGTGTGTGTGTGTGTGTGTGTGTGTGTGTGTGTGTGTGTGTGTGTGTGTGTGTGTGTGTATCTGTGTTGTGTGTGTGTGTGTGTGTGTGTGTGTGTGTGTGTGTGTGTGTGTGTGTGTATATATATATCTGTGTGTGTGTGTGTGTGTGTGTATATATGTGTGTGTGTGTGTGTGTGTGTGTGTGTGTATATATATATCTGTGTGTGTGTGTGTGTGTGTGTGTGTGTGTGTGTATATATATATATGTGTGTGTGTGTGTGTGTGTGTGTGTGTGTGTGTATGTGTGTGTGTGTGTGTGTGTTTGTGTGTGTGTGTGTGTGTGTGTGTGTGTGTGTGTGTGTGTATATATATATATCTGTGTGTGTGTGTATATTTATATATATATCTGTGTGTGTGTGTGGGGGGGGGTGTGTGTGTGTGTGTGTGTGTGTGTGTGTGTGTGTGTGTGTGTGTGTGTGTGTGTGTGTGTGTGTGTGTGTGTGTGTGTGTGTGTTACCATGTGTGATGGTCCTGCGAAGCTCAAGCAGGCTGCGGAAGGAGAGTGAAGCCACGTGGGGTTTTCCCCAGCGGTCTGTCTCCTCCTCCACGTCCTCCTCAAACTTGATCCAACGAGCCGTCTCCTTCCAGCGCATCTTCTGGTTCTTATCCACTATCAGCTCGTTGAGCTCCACAAACACCTACCAGACAGACAACTAGTTATCCATGACTTCACCTACAGGTATCACACAGACAACTGGTTATCCATAACTTCACCTACAGGTACCACACAGACAACTGGTTATCCATAACTTCACCTACAGGTACCAAACAGACAACTAGTTATCCATGACTTCAAAAACAGGTACCAAACATACAACTAGTTATCCATGACTTCAAAAACCGGTACCAAACAGACAACTAACAGACAACATAACTTCAGTAGGTCCTATGATTGAGTGTCGTCTGGCCCAGGAGTGTGAAGGTGAACGGAAAGGCACTGGAGCAACGAACCGCCCTTGCTGTCTCTGCCTGGCCGTGTCCCCTCTCTCCATTGGGATTCTCTGCCTCTAACCCTATGGCTGACTGGTGCTCTTCCATCCCGTCCTTCCATCCCGTCCCTAGGAGGGGGGCGTCACTTGAGTGGCTTGAGTCACTGACGTGATCTTCCTGTCCGGGTTGGCGCCCCCCCTTGGGTTGTGCTGTGGGGGAGATCTTTGTGGGCTATACTCGGCCTTATCTCAGGATGGTAAGTTAGTGGTTGTAGATATCCCTCTAGTGGTGTGGGGGCTGTGCTTTGGCAAAGTGGGTGGGGTTATATCCTGCCTGTTTGGCCCTGTCCGGGGTATCATCGGACAGGGCCACAGTGTCTCCCGACCCCTCCTGTCTCAGCCTCCAGTATTTATGCTGCAATAGTTTGTGTCGGGGGCTAGGTTTCTTCCTAGGTTCTGGCCTTTTCCAGGAGTTTTTCCTAGCCACACCTGCATTGCTTGCTGTTTGGTATTTTTTAGGCTGGGTTTCTGTACAGCACATTGTGACATCAGCTGATGTAAGAATGGCTTTATAAATACATTTGATTTAGTTATCAATAACTTCACCTACAGGTACCAAACAGACAACTAGTTATCCATAACTTCACCTACATTCACCTACTTCTCATACAATCTAAAAATAAATCTCCTAAGCTCATGACTGAGGGCTTAGACCTATGTCATGACTGAGGGCTTAGACCTATGTCATGACTCCAACAGGAGATTCTGGCAACACGCGTCCTCACTGTAAAGTCCCCTGGCTTTAGAGCTGCTTAATCTTTAGTAAAAAAAATACTAGGAAGATTGTGTGTTATTAATTATCTTATACATCCAATCAATCAATTTATCAATTAACCAATCACCAACTAGTCTGATGTCTCACCTCATGGGTCTTCTTGTCAGCCACCCTCTTCTTCTTCTTCAGGCTGGACTGGAGCGGAGAGCTTTTGCTGTTCTGAGTGAACTGGCATCGAGACGACTTCTTCACCAGATGACGCCTCATCCCAGGGTTGTCCTCGAATCGGTGACCTTAAAGCAACACAACAGAAGCTCTTGTTAATGACACAGAGGTCAGCTGCAGAAAAGGTCAACTGTGTTCACTCAAAGGCCTATGATAGTACACACTCAGGTTGTCCAACTGATGTATGACACAGCTGACATTTGTTTTAATTTGTCTGCACAACAGAACAGTCTCCATCTTCTTCTTTTTTTTTAGCACAATCATTGTGCCAAATGCTTTATACAACCTGTGTGCACTAGGGCCAAATACTGGCTGAGCACTTTCTCTATGGCGGTGCTATGTCTTGTGACAATAAGAAAAAAATCAGATTTTAGATGTTCATTAAAGTTTCTGTTGGAAATAAAGAGAACATAGAAATAAGGGGAAGCAGCAGGTACATGAGGTAACTGAGGTTCTGTACACAGCTAGGGTAACGCACAGGGGTGCTTATTTTGGGTGGTTCTCAAACCATATTTTATTGAATTTTGCGTAAATGGCATTATCTACTCATCAGGAGAGGGACCATAGTGAGCATGTAGGGGGAGAGAGCCTGGTGAGGCTATAGGGGGTGGAACAAGGGAGAGGGCCTGGTGAGGCTATAGGGGTGGAACAAGGGAGAAAGCCTGGTGAGGCTATAGGGGGTGGAACAAGGGAGAGGGCCTGGTGAGGCTATGGGGGGTGGAACAAGGAAGAGGGCTTGGTGAGGCTATAGGGGGTGGAATGAGAGAGAGGGCTAGGCTATAGGGGGTGTAACAAGGGAGAGGGCCTGGTGAGGCTATGGGGGGTGGAACAAGGAAGAGGGCTTGGTGAGGCTATAGGGGTGGAATGAGAGAGAGGGCTAGGCTATAGGGGTGTAACAAGGGAGAGGGCCTGGTGAGGCTATAGGGGGTGGAACAAGGAAGAGGGCTTGGTGAGGCTATAGGGGTGGAATGAGAGAGAGGGCTAGGCTATAGGGGGTGGAACGAGAAGAGGGACCTGGTGAGGCTATGGGGGGTGGAACAAGGAAGAGGGCCTGGTGAGGCTATAGGGGTGGAACGAGGAAGAGGGCCTGGTGAGGCTATAGGGGGTGGAACAAGGAAGAGGGCTTGGTGAGGCTATAGGGGTGGAATGAGAGAGAGGGCTAGGCTATAGGGGTGGAACGAGGAAGAGGGCCTGGTGAGGCTATAGGGGGTGGAACGAGGAAGAGGGCCTGGTGAGGCTATAGGGGGTGGAACGAGGAAGAGGGCCTGGTGAGGCTAGGGGGTAGGGGGGTGGTGACAAGGGGTGGAAGAGGGAGAGGGCCTGGTGAGGCTATAGGGGGTGGAATGAGAGAGGGCTAGGCTATAGGGGGTGGAACGAGGAAGAGGGCCTGGTGAGGCTATAGGGGGTGGAGAGGGCCTGGTGAGGAGGGGGTGGAGGGAGAGGGCCTGGTGAGGCTATAGGGGGTGGAACGAGGGAGAGGGCCTGGTGAGGCTATAGGGGGGGGTGGAACGAGGGAGAGGGCCTGGTGAGGCTATAGGGGGTGGAATGAGAGGGCTAGGCTATAGGGGGGTGGAACGAGGAAGAGGGCCTGGTGAGGCTAGGGGGTGGAACGAGGGGTGGAGGGGTGGAACGAGGAAGAGGGCCTGGTGAGGCTATAGGGGGTGGAACGAGGAAGAGGGCCTGGTGAGGCTATAGGGGTGGAACGAGGGGTGGAGAGAGGGCTAGGCTATAGGGGGTGGGAGGAAGAGGGCCTGGTGAGGCTATAGGGGGTGGAACGAGGGAGAGGGCCTGGTGAGGCTATAGGGGTAGGGGGTGGAACGAGGGAGAGGGCCTGGTGAGGCTATAGGGGGTGGAACGAGGGAGAGGGCCTGGTGAGGCTATAGGGGGTGGAACGAGGGAGAGGGCCTGGTGAGGCTATAGGGGTGGAACGAGGGAGAGGGCCTGGTGAGGCTATAGGGGGGGTGGAACGAGGGAGAGGGCCTGGTGAGGCTATAGGGGGGAATGAGAGGGCTAGGCTATAGGGGGTGGAAGAGGAAGAGGGCCTGGTGAGGCTATAGGGGGTGGAACGAGGGAGAGGGCCTGGTGAGGCTATAGGGGGTGGAACGAGGGAGAGGGCCTGGTGAGGCTATAGGGGGTGGAACAAGGAAGAGGGCCCTCTTTTCCCCTTTTGGGGGGAAAAGGCTAGCCAGGTGTGTGAGTATGTGTGTGTGTGTATGTGTATGAATCCTCTTGTGTGTATTCAGATGCTCGACCGTGGGCTGTGTCATCTCCCTGGGGAATGGGGGTAGGAGCTCACTCACAGCTTTGTGTAGATGATAGGTGCACTGCCAATCAGAGGGCTGGTTTTGCAGACAATCTGGGGAGAAGACCAAACCACCTCTAGGCCTCAGCTGCTTTGTGTTGTGTTCTAGACACACCCACCACAGAGAGGGCCAGAAACAATGTTCCCTTTCTCATCCTCCATCCCTCTGACCCAAAGTTCATCCCTCCATCCTTCCATTCTTCTTTGTGTGGTTCTGTTCAGACAATATATTCCTAATAAAAAAGGCTCTATTCTGACAGGTCTGGGAGCGCTCCCAGGGAGAAGTCGGTATTGACCTGGAAGAGACGCCCTTTGGCTGGACTCGCCCTGAGCTTTGCTAGCTAAGTACAAGTTCTTCTGCTGCTCATAAAATGCATTCGCTTGAAAACAACACAACACACATTCTTTTGACAGATGCCATTTCACAGTACATTTGTCTCACCGGTTAATCATAATAAGAAGCCATTGTTGTGACTTCATAATGGGATAATATATTGTAGCTAATTCAGGGTGTCACCCCAACTGGGACTTGAACCCAGGGCCTGCGACTGTCAACCTAATACCTTATCCAAACCTCTCGACAATGACACTATGTGTTGGGTTAAGGTCGCTACACTACCCATTTCCTTCAGGGGAGCTCCGTATAGCTTTTCAATCCAAAACCTTGGCGGCAAAGGCCAAGAAATCCTTGATGAGGCCGATAGCTGGTGGGTTAATGTCGCTACAATATGCATGTCAATGTAAATTCAAGTCTTCATCATCATAACTTCTCAATGTATCGCCCGTGTCCTTCAGTAGTTTCTATTGTCCCGTCTGCAGGCTCAATCTGGTCTCTGTGTCCTTCAGAGTCCCTATTGTCCTGTCTGCAGGCTCAATCTGGTCTCTGTGTCCTTCAGTAGTCCCTATTGTCCTGTCTGTAGGCTCAATCTGGTCTCTGTGTCCTTCAGTAGTCCCTATTGTCCTGTCTGTAGGCTCAATCTGGTCTCTGTGTCCTTTAGTAGTCCCTATTGTCCTGTCTGCAGGCTCAATCTGGTCTCTGTGTCTTTCAGTAGTCCCTATTGTCCTGTCTGCAGGCTCAATCTGGTCTCTGTGTCCTTCAGTAGTCCCTATTGTCCTGTCTGCAGGCTCAATCTGGTCTCTGTGTCTTTCAGTAGTCCATATTGTCCTGTCTGCAGGAACAATCTGGCCTCTGTGTCCCTTCTAAACCCTCTATAAAAGCACTTCTCTCGCTCGGTCCTTCCCATTACCCTCTATAAAAGCACTTCTCTCGCTCGGTCCTTCCCATTACCCTCTATAAAAGCACTTCTCTCGCTCGGTCCTTCCCATTACCCTCTATAAAAGCACTTCTCTCGCTCGGTCCTTCCCATCACCCTCTATAAAAGCACTTCTCTCGCTCGGTCCTTCCCATCACCCTCTATAAAAGCACTTCTCTCGCTCGGTCCTTCCCATTACCCTCTATAAAAGCACTTCTCTCGCTCGGTCCTTCCCATTACCCTCTATAAAAGCACTTCACTCGCTCGGTCCTTCCCATTACCCTCTATAAAAGCACTTCTCTCGCTCGGTCCTTCCCATACCCTCTTTGTTCCACTGAATATGCCCTTGAGAACGCCACTTTTCCCCGTCTGCCCCTTCGATTCTACAATTACCAGTCTGAATGGAACAGCTTTGATTCAGATTAACACAGTAGTGGAAATGGACACCCCACTTCCTTGGCATAGTCTCTCCAACGCATCACCGGGGGCAAACTACCTGCCCTCCAGGACACCTACACCACCCGATGTTACAGGAAGGCCATAAAGATCATCAAGGACAACAACCACCCGAGCCACTGCCTGTTCACCCCACTATCATCCAGAAGGCGAGGTCAGTACAGGTGCATCAAAGCTGGGACCGAGAGACTGAAAAACAGCTTCTATCTCAAGGCCATCAGACTGTTAAACAGCCACCACTAACATTGAGTGGCTGCTGCCAATACACTGACTCAACTCCACTTTCATAATGGGAATTGATGGGAAATGATGTAAAATATATCACTAGCCACTTTAAACAATGCTACCTAATATAATGTTTACATACCCTACATTATTCATCTCATATGTATACGTATATACTGTACTCTATATCATCTACTGCATCCTTATGTAATACATGTATCACTAGCCACTTTAACTAGGCCACTTTGTTTACATACTCATCTCATATGTATATACTGTACTCGATACCATCTACTGTATCTTGCCTATGCTGCTCTGTACCATCACTCATTCATATATCTTTATGTACATATTCTTTATGCCCTTACACTGTGTATTAGACAGTAGTTTTGGAATTGTTAGTTAGATTACTTGTTGGTTATCACTGCATTGTCGGAACTAGAAGCACAAGCATTTCGCTACACTCGCATTAACATCTGCCAACCATGTGTATGTGACAAATAAAATTTGATTTGATTTGAGCTGGTCTCTTCTCCTGTGAATCTTCTATCGACCCTTAGTGAGGAAGTCATGTTCATTCATTCTGTATTCTACCACAGGTCTCGTTGTAGCCCCTCTATTGCTTTTCATCAACAGTGTAGAACTATTGCACAAATGCGTAGTATGTGGTTTATACATGTATTATGTCGTCAATTCCTGACGACAGAGTGACTTTGTGACTTTTCCAATTGGGAAAATTGAGATATTGATCGATCATCAACTCATCATCATCACCTTCTCCTCTTTAGTATAGTGTTGTGTGTCCCTGTGTGTCACGTGGGAGACCGGGGTTCAATTCTCTGACAGAGAGGAAGGAGTAGCCTGTCCTTATAAACAAGAATTTGTTTGTAACCGACTTGCCTACTTAAATAAATAAAAATCCCTGGGGCTGGTTGTGTCCCTAAGGTAACCCCTATACATAGGTGTAACGTATAAACAATATGGCTCATCTATACAGAGCCATCAACTAGATTATACATCCTCTGTCTCACTCCCTCTTGCATAATTAAATTCAAAAGGGCTTTATCGGCATGGGAAAAATATGATTACAATGCCAAAGCAAATGGAATAGACAAACAAGAAGGAAATAAACAAGAAAACATGATCAGTAAACATCACACTCACAAAAGTTATTAAATAATATAGACATTTCAAATGTTATATAATTGTGTATGTACAGTGTTGTGACAATGTGCAAGTCGTTGAAGTACGAAAGGGACCATAGAGAAGCGGAATGTAGTTTGTATTTACAGTGTTGTTTGTGCTCCTCTGGTTGCTCTGTTGTCATGGTAACGGACCACACATCGTGCTGTTGTGACGGCACACTGCAGTATTTACAACAGATATGGGAGTTTAGGAATGTTTGATTTGTTTTAAAATTATTTGTGGGTCTGTGTGAACTGTGGGAAGTGTGTCTCTAATGTGGTCATACATTTGGCAAGAGGTTAAGAAATGTAGCTCAATCCCGGTGTTAACTGTGCCACTAGAGATTCTGGGTTTGAGTCCAGGCTCTGTCGCAGCCGGCGGTGACCGGGAGACCCATGGAGCGGCGCACAGTTGGCTCAGCGTCGTCCGGGTTAGGGGAGGGTTTGGCTGGCAGGGATCTTCTTGTCCCATCGCGCTCTAGCGACTCCTGTGGTGGACCGCGTGCAATGCATGCTGACATGGTCGTCAGGTGTACTGTGTTTCCTCCGACACATTGGCGCGGCTGGCTTCCGGGTTATGCAGGCATGGTCTCAAGAAGCAGTGCGGCTTGGCTGGGTTGTGTTTCGGAGGACGCACGGCTCTCGAGCTTTGCCTCTCCCGGGACCGTACGGGAGAGGCGAACTACCAATTGGATACCACGAAATTGAGAGAAACAATAAAAAATAATAAAAAGAAATGTAGCCCAGTTTCCACCTAATTTTGTGGCAGTGGGCACATAGCCGGTCCTCTCTAGAGCCAGGCATTCCTATAGCAGCCTTTCTCAAAAGCAATACTATTCTGACCGGGTATGTACATAGTCAAGGATTTAATTGGGGTGTTGAGTTTTATGTTCATTTTGATGGTATAGAAGGCCCATCTTGCCTTGTTTCTTAGATCGATCACAACCTAGAGAAAGTTACGTGTGGTTTCAATGTTTAGGCTGAGGTAGGTGTAATTCTTTGTGTGCTGTAGGGCAACAGTGTCTAGATAGAATATGTATTTGTTGTCTTGGCTACTGGATTTTTTTTGGAACAGCATTATTTTTGTGTTACTGAGATTCACTGTCATGGCTCAAGTCTGTGCAGAATCTATGCAGAAGATCTAGATGCTGCTGTAGGCCCTCTTGTTTTGGAACAGTAGCAGCAGATCATCTGCAAACACTAGACACCCGGCCTTTCCAGTAGGGTGAGGCTGGGGGCTACAGACTGTTCTAGTTAATTAGCCCTTGCCAAGTCATTGATATACATGTTGAGGAGGGTGGGGCTCAAGCTGCATCCCTGTTTCATCTCATGGCCCTGAGGAAAGACATCTGTGTGTTTATTGCCAATTTTAACTGCACACTTGTTGTTTGAGTACATTGATTTTATAATGTCATATGCCCCCCCAACAACGCTTTCATGAATTTGTATAGCAGACCCTCAAGCCAAATTGTCCTGCCCATCCCCCCTTTCTCTGTCCTGTTTCCCCGCCCCTCTCTCTCTCTCTCTCTCTCTCTCTACCTTTCCTGTCCCCTCCTCTCTGTCCTGTTTCCCCGCCCCCCTCCTCTCTCTTTCTACCTTTCCTGTCCCCTTCTACCTCTGTCCTGTTTCCCCCGCCCCCCTCTCCTCTTTCTGTCCTGTTTCCTGTCCTGTTTCCCCACCCCCTCTCTCTCTCTCTTTCTACCTTTCCTGTCCCCCTCCTCTGTCCTGTTTCCCTCTCTCTCTCTCTTTCTACCTTTCCTGTCCCCTCTCTCTGTCCTGTTTCTCTCTCTCTTTCTACCTTTCCTGTCCCCCCCTCTCTCTGTCCTGTTTCCCCGCCCTCTCTCTCTCTCTTTCTACCTTTCCTGTCCCCCTCTCTCTGTCCTGTTTCCCCGACCCCCTCTCTCTCTCTTTCTACCTTTCCTGTCCCTGTCCTGTTTCCCCGACCCTCTCTGTCCTCTTTCTACCTTTCCTGTCCCCCTCTCTCTGTCCTGTTTCTTTCTCCTCTTCCTGTCTCCCCTCTCTCTGTCTGTCTGTCTGTCTGTCTGTCTGTCTGTCTGTCTGTCTGTCTGTCTGTCTGTCTTTCTGTCTGTCCCCTGTCTGTCTGTCCTGTCTTCTGTCTGTCTGTCTGTCTGTCTGTCTGTCTGTCTGTCTGTCTGTCTGTCTGTCTGTCTGTCTGTCTGTCTGTCTGTCTGTCTGTCTGTCTGTCTGTCTGTCTGTCTGTCTGTCTGTCTGTCTGTCTGTCTGTCTGTCTGTCTGTCTGTCTGTCTGTCTGTCTGTCTGTCTGTCTGTCTGTCTGTCTGTCTGTCTGTGTCTCTGAGGAGGAGGAGATCTTAAGGAGCTTGTCCTTCATGTCCATTCTATCCATCGTTGTACAGCAGCGCTACATCAGAGGAAGCTGGTGGGAGGAGCTATATGAGGAAGGGCTCATTGTAATGCATGGTTTGGAATTATTGGAACGGAGTCAAACATGTGGTTTCCATATGTTTGATACCTTTACATGAATTACATTCCAGCCATTACAATGAGCCGATCCTCGTATAGCTCCTCCCAACAGCCTCCTCTTTGCTACAATGCCATCGTGACCAGCACCTAGCTACCCCTCACAGCACTACTGCAGAATACCAGTGTGTCCCAATCCAATGGTAGTCAGAAAAAGAGCCGTACAGTTTGTCAATGGGATATCTTTCCAGTCCAGTAAGTGGAGAGGCCCCCCAGGGCCAAACGATCAATAGGTTAGCAGAGAACGGCGAGAGGTAGAGAGAGTGCCAATTCACCCATGACCCAGGACTTGAGAGAGCTTTGATTTCCACACCACCATTGCCAGGCCAACCAAGCATTGGCATTAATTAGCTTGTGTTTGTTTCTACATACAAATCAATGAAAACAACTCTGAATTCTCCCCAATCAATTGCCAATGTCAGGGCTTTCCACCAAAAGGGCAGAGTGCTATTCCATCACGTCAGACTCACACTCGTTAGTACGGAAACAGCTAAGTAATATTACTGGAATGTTGGAGTTGCTCTGAAGTACATTAGTGAATGGGAATGATGACGCGCGTCTGTAAACAGAGATACAGTGTTTATAGCCAAGGGAAACCATTAAGTGTACCAATAATACAGGGTTTCCCCAACGTGCTTCTCAGGATCCCAAGGGCTGCACATTTTGGCCGAGCACTACACAGCTGATTAAAAAGAATCAACTAATCTTCAAGCTTTGATCATTTGAATCAGCTGTGTAGTGTTGGGGGGGGGGACACGACTAAAAGTGTAACCCTTGGTGTACCGAGGACAGAGTTTGGGAAATGCTGCAATAATGTGTTTCCAAAAATTCAGTGTATGTCAATGAAAAAACAAAACAATTAAGCAAATAGTAACTAGATATATCAACAGTTACACTTTACATCAGACATGCTTGAATGAGACCCATGCATCTGAGAATAAAACGTTCTAATATTGATAAATAAGAACCTTATCTGGAAACAGTATACCAAACAAAAAAGGTTATCACACACTGACTCCTCATTCGTGATTAAACCATACAGTCACATTTTATAGAACTCTGCCAGAGTAACTAGCAGAGTAACTAGCAGAGTAACTAGCAGAGTAACTAGCAGAGTAACAAGCAGCAACATAATGTATGTATAATTGTCATTTCCTTATACAGTTACCCTAGCCTAAATGAAGATCAATGTAATGCTAATTTTCCCATTCTTCCATGGCCACACATTACTTCCCTAAGGGGGGGGGGGGCCTGGTACTTACTGATGGGTCCCAAGGGTTCTGGGTTCTCAGGGGATCCCAGCTGGTCATGGTCGGGCTCCAGGGGGACTGTGTCCTCAGGGGACCCCAGGTGGTCATGGATGGATTCAAGCAGGTCATAATCGTCAAAATTCAACACAAACTCCTCAAAGTCCTCCAAGCCCTCCATGTTGAACTGAGAGGCGCGGTGCACAACCTCTGCTCCCTCGTTGTGCCGGTGGTTCACAGAGGGGCGCTGGTGTGGGGTGCCCAAGGTCCCTGGTGTGTGAATGTTGGTGGTCGTCTTGGTTTTTGGGTGTTTTTCCCCCACCACCACCACCTCTGGACAGGGGGCTGGTGGTCCCTGGTTCTCCTGCCCCATGGGATCTGTCATCTCCTGGGTCTGTGATGGTGTCTGTGGTGCCTCTTCCCCACCCCACTCCGGGTGGGCGCCCTGCTCATCCAGGGTTCTGGCGTTCTCTCACCTGCAGCTCCTCACCGTTTGTTGTTAACTGTTAGCCAAGCCTGAGCCTCACGGAACCAGAGAGAGGTTCTGTGTTTTGATGGGGTTGATATTCGTCAGGAACAGAAGCGCCAGCACAAGCCAAGCTGAAGTAGTGGCTGCTGGTTACCAAAAGGCTATGTCCAATCTGCAGACTACTATAAATAGGTCCTCATATGAAGTATCTGCTGTCACTGGAAGTCCACTCTAGATAACGGTTTGGGATAAAAATATGTAAAAAAAAGCTGACAAAAAAGACTACCAAAAGCAGATATTTATCTTCTTAGCGTCCCAATCGAACTCAAAAGTGGAAGAGAAATGTCACACTGCTGCTGTCCTCTCAGTGGCGTAGACAGAGGTAGTAGTGGTTTCTCTAGTAGATTTCGGCTGGGCACGATTCAGCAGCAGACTGGCTCAAGCTGTCATTCCAAAAATAAGTATTGATACAAACTGCAGCACTTGTTTTCAGACCTTCCTCTAATCTATTGGGCTAATTCACCAGTTTCCGTGGTGCCGGCCATCCATTGATCCTGGGATAAATGCTGGGATGAGGCGGGGCATGCGGGTGGGGTGACGCACCCCGTTTTGGTTTCCATGGCACTCCGTCACAGCCAGGGCAGACAGCAGGAGCACAGTCAAGGCAAAATCAGAGGCTCAAGAAAAAAACATGGAAGTGAAAGCTCTCTTCTTGTCTCAGAAAACATCCAAACAACTGAAAAAAGCATTCTACCCCATCACAGACACAGACACAGAGACAGAAAACAGTAGTCATACTGCCTCTGTACAGAATGGAACTCTGGTTAGGAGCAAGAACCTGTCTCCAGCACTGTCTCCATGGAAACGATGATTACTTCTAATGTCCTGTCATCCTGAGTTGAACACTGACCTTTCCTCAAACCTATGTTTACAGTGTGTGTGTGTGTGTGTGTGTGCGAATATGTATGTGTGTGTGCGTTTCACTTGCTTAGAGGCATTCTGAACATAAGCACATGTTGGTTATGCTTCAAAGCAAGCCTGCTCCACAGCATTGTGTCAAGCATGGTCACCGGTAGCCAACATCAGCCATTGGTAGCCCACATCAGCCATGTTACTCACAGTGAATGAACAAGTACACTCTCAGTGGGGCATTGGAATTCACAGTGCCTCGGGCAAGACAGGGCAAACCTCTGTCACCATTTGAAACGGTTGTCATGACTGCTGCAGTTCTAGATTAAACTGCAGTACTATACTGGACGTTTTACTGTGACAAGACTCTGCTGAACAAGTCAATGGTCACGCGGAGAAGTTTAATTTGTTTGGAATAGTAATTAATGAAAGTTATGTCCTGTTAAAAAAATCTATTCTATGGCGTAAGTTAACCATCACGAAACATCAAACCATCAACCAGTACCACATTAAACTATCATCCTGCATGATGAATACACTTCTGTGTGCTGTGACTGAATTACAATATGTACTCATCGAAGTGGAAGAGGTGGAAAATACATGAGCTAATGGATATATGCGGCATAGCCTGAATTCTTTCTGTCCGTCCCCTACATCTGATAGCTTGTCTGTTTCTGGTTCCATTTTAATCTAGTCTGAGCGGCCGGTCAATGATTCCCATGCTGGGTGGATAAAAGCAGGAAGAGCCTGGGGCAGGGTCGCTGTCAAGGAGAATCGACCACTGATCTCGTGTTAATTATTGCCGCAGGATCATGGGATAGACCAGAGAGTGCTGCCCATCTATTTGCCAAAATGGTCCATCCTCTCTCCCTCTCTTTCTCCCAATTACATGACATTCAAAAGGTGTTGATGGCCTGGAGAATGCAATCAAATATATTCTCCCTCTTTCGCTGTCTTTCTCACTTTCGCTCTCTCAATTCAATTTCAATTCAAAGGGCTTTACTGGCATGGGAACATTTACATTGTCAGAGCAAGTGAAATAGATAATAAATAAAAGTGAAATGAACAATAAAAAATGTACAATAAACATGATACTGATTCAAGTATTTTTTCTCTGCTCTGCATCCTCTCTCTCCCTCTCTCTCTGATCTGTATGTCTCTCTCTGATCTGTATGTTTCTCTCTCTCTCTGATCTGTATGTTTTTCTCTCTCTCTCTGATCTGTATGTTTCTCCCTCTCTCTGATCTGTATGTTCTCTGATCTGTATGTTTCTCTCTCTGATCTGTATGTTTCTCTCTGATCTGTATGTTTCTCCTCTCTCTCTGATCTGTATGTTTCTCTCTGATCTGTATGTTTCTCTCTCTCTCTCTGATCTGTATGTCTCTCTCTGATCTGTATGTTCTCTCTCTGATCTGTATGTTTCTCTCTCTGATCTGTATGTTTCTCTCTCTCTCTGATCTGTATGTTTCTCTCTCTCTCTCTGATCTGTATGTTTCTCTCTGATCTGTATGTTTCTCCCTCTCTCTCTGATCTGTATGTCTCTCTCTGATCTGTATGTTTCTCTCTGATCTGTATGTTTCTCTCTGATCTGTATGTTTCTCTCTGATCTGTATGTTTCTCTCTCTCTCTCTGATCTGTATGTTTCTCTCTGATCTGTATGTTTCTCCCTCTCTCTCTGATCTGTATGTTTCTCTCTGATCTGTATGTTTCTCTCTGATCTGTATGTCTCTCTCTGATCTGTATGTTTCTCTCTCTCTCTCTGATCTGTATGTTTCTCTCTCTCTGATCTGTATGTTTCTCTCTCTCTGATCTGTATGTTTCTCTCTGATCTGTATGTTTTCTCTCTCTCTCTCTGATCTGTATGTTTCTCTCTCTCTCTCTGATCTGTATGTTTCTCTCTCTCTCTCTGACCTGTATGTTTCTCTCTCCCTCTCTTGTCTGTTTCTCTCACTCTCTCTGCTCTGCATCCCTCCCTCTCGGGTCTGTTTCTCTCTCTCTCTCTCTGCTCTGCATCCCTCTCTCTCCCTCTCTGGTCTGTATGTCTCCCTCTCTTGTCTGTATCTCTCTCTCTGATCTGCATGTCTCTCTCTCCCTCTCTTGTCTGTTTCTCTCTCTGATCTGTATGTCTCCCTCTCTTGTCTGTTTCTCTCTCTCTCTCTCTCTCTGATCTGTATGTCTCCCTCTCTTGTCTGTTTCTCTCTCTCTCTCTCTGATCTGTATGTCTCCCTCTCTTGTCTGTTTCTCTCTCTCTCTCTTGTCTGTTTCTCTCTCTCTTGTCTGTTTCTCTCTCTGATCTGTGTCTCTCTCTCTCTCTCTTGTCTGTTTCTCTCTCTGATCTGTGTCTCTCTCTCCCTCTCTTGTCTGTTTCTCTCTCTCTGATCTGTATGACTCTCTCTCCCTCTCTTGTCTGTTTCTCTCTCTGATCTGTGTCTCTCTCTCCTCTCTTGTCTGTTTCTCTCTCTGATCTGTATGTCTCTCTCTCCCTCTCTTGTCTGTTTGTCTCTCTGATCTGTATGTCTCCCTCTCTTGTCTGTTTCTCTCTCTGATCTGTATGTCTCCCTCTCTGGTATGTTTCTCTCTCTCTCTCTGCTCTGCATCCCTCTCTCTCTCTCTGATCTGTATGTCTCCCTCTCTCCCTCTCTGGTCCGTTCCTCTCTATCTCTCTCTGCTATGCATCCCTCTCTCTCTCTCTCTGATCTGTATGTCTCCCTCTCTTGTCTGTTTCTCTCTCTGATCTGTATGTCTCCCTCTCTGGTATGTTTCTCTCTCTCTGATCTGTATGTCTCCCTCTCTGATCTCTCTGCTCTGCATCCCTCTCTCTCTCTCTCCGGTCTGTTTCTCTCACTCTCTCTGATCTGTATGTCTCCCTCTCTTGTCTGTTTCTCTCTCTGATCTGTATGTCTCCCTCTCTGGTATGTTTCTCTCTCTCTGATCTGTATGTCTCCCTCTCTGGTATGTTTCTCTCTCTGATCTGTATGTCTCCCTCTCTCCCTCTCTGGTATGTTTCTCTCTCTCTCTCTGCTCTGCATCCCTCTCTCTCTCTCCGGTCTGTTTCTCTCTCTCTCTGATCTGTATGTCTCCCTCTCTCCCTCTCTGGTCCGTTTTTCTCTCTCTCTCTGCTCTGCATCCCTCTCTCTCTGTTCTGTTTCTCTCTCTCTGATCTGTATGTCTCCCTCTCTCCCTCTCTGGTCCGTTTCTCTCTCTCTCTCTCTCTGCTCTACATCCCTCTCTCTCTCTCCAGTCTGTTTCTCTCTCTCTCTCTCTGCTCTGCATCCCTCTCTCCCTCTCTGGTCCGTTTCTCTCTCTCTCTCTGCTCTGCATCCCTCTATCTCTCTCTCTCTCTCCGGTCTGTTTCTCTCTCTCTCTCTCTGATCTGTATGTCTCTCTCTCTGATCTGTATGTCTCCCTCTCTGGAATGTTTCTCTCTCTCTGATCTGTATGTCTCCCTCTCTGGTCCGTTTCTCTCTCTCTCTCTGCTCTGCATCTCTCTCTCTCTCTCTCCGGTCTGTTTCTCTCCCTCTCTCTGATCTGTATGTCTCTCTCTCCCTCTCCCTATCTTGTCTGTTTCTCTCTCTGATCTGTATGTCTCCCTCTCTCTCTCTCTGCTCTGCATCCCTCTCTCTCTCTCTGCTCTGCATCCCTCTCTCTCTCTCTGCTCTGCATCCCTCTCTCTCTCTCTGCTCTGCATCCCTCTCTCTCTCTCTGCTCTGCATCCTCTCTCTCTCTCTCTGCATCTCCTCTCTCTCTCTCTCTGCATCTCTCTCTCTCTCTCTCTCTCTCTCTCTCTCTCTCTCTCTCTCTCTCTCTCTCTCTCTCTCTCTGGTCTGTTTCTCTCTCTCTCTCTCTCTGCTCTGCATCCCTCTCTCTCTCTGCTCTGCATCCCTCCCTCTCTCTGGTCCGTTTCTCTCTCTCTGCTCTGCATCCCCTCTCTCCCTCTCCGGTCTGTTTCTCTCTCTCTCTCTCTCCGGTCTGTATGTCTCCCTCTCTTGTCTGTTTCTCTCTCTGATCTGTATGTCTCCCTCTCTGGTCCGTTTCTCTCTCTCTCTCTCTGCTCTGCATCCCTCTCTCCTGTTTCTCTCTCTCTCTGCTCTGCATCCCCCTCTCTCTCTGGTCCGTTTCTCTCTCTCCCTGCTCTGTTCTCTCTGCTCTGCATCCCCTCTCTCTCTCTGTATCTCTCTCTCTCTCTCTCTCTCTGTCTCTTCTCTCTCTGCTCTGCATCTCTCTCTCTCTCTCTCTCGGTCTGTCTCTCTCTCTCTCTCTGCTCTGCATCCTCCCTCTCTCTGGTCCGTTTCTCTCTCTCTGCTCTGCATCCCTCTCTCCTCTCCGGTCTGTTTCTCTCTCTCTCTCTCCGGTCTGTATGTCTCCCTCTCTTGTCTGTTTCTCTCTCTGATCTGTATGTCTCCCTCTCTGGTCCGTTTCTCTCTCTCTCTCTCTGCTCTGCATCCCTCTCTCTCTCCCCGGTCTGTTTCTCTCTCTCTCTCTCTCTCTGCTCTGCATCCCCCTCTCTCTCTGGTCCGTTTCTCTCTCTCCCTCTCTGCTCTGCATCCCTCTCTCTCTCTCCGGTCTGTTTCTCTCTCTCTCTGATCTGTATGTCTCCCTCTCTTGTCTGTTTCTCTCTCTGATCTGTATGTCTCCCTCTCTCCGGTCTGTTTCTCTCTCTCTCTGCTCTGCATCCCTCTCTCTCTCTACGGTCTGTTTCTCTCTCTGATCTGTATGTCTCTCTCTCCGGTCTGTTTCTCTCTCTCTCTCTGATCTGTATGTCTCCCTCTCTCCCTCTCTGGTCCGTTTCTCTCTCTCCCTCTCTCTCTCTCTCTGCTCTGCATCCCTCTCTCTCTCTCCGGTCTGTTTCTCTCTCTCTCTCTCTGATCTGTATGTCTCCCTCTCCCTCTCTTGTCTGTTTCTCTCTCTGATCTGTATGTCTCCTCTCTGTCTGTTTTCTCTCTAGGTCTCCCTCTCTGGTAGGTTTCTCTTCTCTCTCTGATCTGCATCTCTCTCTCTCTCCAGTCTGTTCTCTCTCTCTCTCTCTCTGCTCTGCATCCTCTCTCTCTGGTCCGTTTCTCTCTCTCTCTCTCTCTGCTCTGCATCCCTCTCTCTCTCTCCGGTCTGTTTCTCTCTCTCTGATCTGTATGTCTCTCTCTCCCTCTCCCTCTCTTGTCTCTCTCTGATCTGTATGTCTCCCTCTCCCCTCTCCTCTCTCTGCTCTGCATCCCTCTCTCTCTCTACGGTCTGTTTCTCTCTCTGATCTGTATGTCTCTCTCTCCGGTCTGTTTCTCTCTCTCTGATCTGTATGTCCCCCTCTCCCTCTCTGGTTTCTCTCTCTCTCTGCTCTGCATCCTTCTCTCTCTCTCTCTCCGGTCTGTTTCTCTCTCTCTGCTCTGCATCCCCTCTCTCTCTCCGGTCTGTTCTCTCTTCTCTCTCTGATCTGTATGTCTCTCTCCCTCTCTTGTCTGTTTCTCTCTCTGATCTGTATGTCTCCTCTCCCCCTCTCTGGGTTTTCTCTCTCTGCTTTGCATCCTTCTCTCTCTCTCCGGTCTGTTTCTCTCTCTGCTCTGCATCCCTCTCTCTCTCCGGTCTGTTTCTCTCTCTCTCTCTGCTCTGCATCTGTATCTGTCTCTCCCCTCTTGTCTGTTTCTCTCTGATCTGTATGTCTCCCTCTCTCCCTCTCTGGTCCTGTATCTCTGCTCTGCATCCTCTCCCCTCTTGTCTGTTTTCTCCTGATCTGTATGTCTCCCTCTCTCCCTCTCTGGTCCGTTTTCTCTCTCTCTGCTCTGCATCTCTCTCCGGTCTGTTTCTCTCTCTCTCTGGTCTGTCCGGTCTGTTTCTCTCTCTCTCTGCTCTGCATCCCTCTCTCTCTCTCCGGTCTGTTTCTCTCTCTCTCTCTCTGATCTGTATGTCTCCCTCTCCCTCTCTTGTCTGTTTCTCTCTCTGATCTGTGTCTCTCTCTCCCTCTCTTGTCTGTTTCTCTCTCTGATCTGTATGTCTCCCTCTCTGGTATGTTTATCTCTCTCTCTCTGCTCTGCATCCCTAAATCTCTCTCTCCAGTCTGTTTCTCTCTCTCTCTCTGATCTGCATCTCTCTCTCCGGTCTGTTTTTTCTCTTTCTCACTACTGTCTATCTATATTAAAGGGCTTTTTGGCATGGGAAACATACTGTATGTTTACATTGCCAAAGCAAGTGGAATAGACATTAAACAAAATGGAATTAAACAATCAGAAATTGACCGTGTACATTACACTTACAAAATGTGTAAAATAATAGACATTTCAAATGTTATATTATTGGATATGTACAGTGTTGTAGCAATGCGCAAATAGTTGAAGTATGAAAGTGAAGATAAATAAACAGATAAATATAAGTTGTATTTAAATGGTGTTTGTGCTCCACTGGTAGCCTTTTCCTTTTGGCAACAGGTCACAAATAGTCTTGCTGTGGTGGCACACTTTAGTATTTCACCTAATATATATGGGAGCTTATCAAGAATGGATTTGTTTTCCAATTCTTTGTGGCTCTGTGTAATCTGAGGGAAATACGTGTCTCTAATGTGGTCATACATTTGTCAGGTTAGAAAGTGCAGCTCATTTTCCACCTCGTTTTGTGGGCAGTGAGCACATAGGCTGTCTTCTCTTTGGGAGCCAGGTCTGCCTATTGCGGCCTCTCGAATAGCAAGGCTGTGCTCACGGAGTCTGTACATAGTTAAAGCTTTCCTTTAGTTTGGGTCAGTCAAAGTGGACAGGTATTCTGCCACTGGGTACTCTCTGTTAAGGGTCAAATATTCTAGTTTGCAAATGTTTTTGTTAATTACTTGACACATTGGAAGGAATTATCTTTTGTTTTCTCATGATTTGGTTGGGGCTAATTGTGTTGCTGTCCTGGTGCTCTGTGGGTCTGTTTGTGTTTGTGAACAGAGCCCCAGGACCAGCTTGTTTAGAGACTCTTCTTCAGGTTAATATCTCTTTATGTGGAAGGTTTGGGAATCGCTTCCTTTTAGGTGGTTGTAGAATTTAACGTCTCATTTCTGGATTTTGATAATTAGCGGGTATCGTCTAATTCTGCTCTGCATGCATTGTTTGGCGTTTTACGTTGGAAACTGAGGAGATTTTTGCGGAATTCTGCATGTAGCGTCTCAATTTGGTGTTTGTCCCATTTTGTGAATTATTGGTTGGTCAGCGGAACCAGATCTCCCAACCATCAAGGGCAATGGGTTATATAACTGATTCAAGTATTTTTAGCCAAATCCTAATTGGTATGTTGAATTTATGTTCCTTTTGATGGCGTAGAAGGCCCTTCTTGCCTTGTCTTTCAGATCATTCACAGCATTGCGGAAGTTACCTGTGGCGCTGATGTTTAGGCCGAGGTATGTATAGTTTTTTGTGTGCTCTAGGACAATGGTGTCTAGATGGAATTTGTATTTGTGGTCCTGGCAACTGGATATTTTTTGGAACACCATTATTTTTGACTTACTGAGATTTAGTGTCAGGGCCCAGGTTTGACAGAATCTGTGCAGAAGATCTAGGTGCTGCTATAAGCCCTACTTGGTTGGGGACAAAAGCACTAGATCATCAGCAAACAGTAGACATTTGACTTTACATTCTAGTAGGGTGAGGCCGGGTGCTGCAGACTGTTCTAGTGCCCTTGATAATTTGTTGATATACAGTATGTTGAAGAGGGTGGGGCGGCAGGGTAGCCTAGTGGTTAGAGCATTGACCAGCAACTGTGAAGGTTGCAAGTTCAAATCCCCAAGCTGACAAGGTACAAATCCCCAAGCTGACAAGGTACAAATCTGTTGTTCTGCCCCTGAACAGGCAGTTAACCCACTGTTCCTAGGCCATCATTGAAAATAAGAATTTGTTCTTAACTGACTTGCCTAGTAAAATAAAAGGTAAAAAGGGTGGGGCTCAAGCTGTACTCCACAGCCCTGTTTTAACTGCACACCTGTTATTTGTGTACATGGATTTTATAATGTTGTATGTTTTTCCCCAAAACCACTTTCCATCAATTTGTATAACAGACTCATGCCAAATTGAGTCAAAAAGCTTTTTAAATCAACAAAGCATGAGAAGACTTTGTCTTTGTTTTGGCTTGTTTGTTTGTCACTTAGGTGTGCAGGGTGAATACATGGTCTGTCGTACGGTAATTTGGTAAAATCCAATTTGACATTTGCACAGTATATTGTTTTCACTGAGGAAATGTACGATGTTGTTAATGAAAATGCAGAGGATTTTCCCAAGGTTTCTGTTGACGCATATCCCCCGGTAGTTATTAGAGTAACATTGGGGTGTTCTGTCCTTGGTTCCAAATATTGGGGAAGATGCCAGAGCTGAGGATGATGTTACAGAGTTTAAGTATAGCCAATTGAGTTTGTGGTCTGTATATTTGATCATTTTATTGAGGATATCCAAACCTTTTTGGTTTGGAGGGTTGGTATTTTGTCATGTAGGTTATTCAATGTAATTGGAGAATCTAGAGGGTTTTGGTAGTCTGTAATAGCGATTCTAAGATTTGTATTTGATCATGTATATGTTTTCAGCTGTTTGTTCTTGTTATTGTTATAGGGACAACAATAGTTGGAGAAGTGGTTTAATGTCCATCGTGTTGTTGTTTGTTATGGACAACAATATTGAGAAGTGGTTTAATGTCCTTTTGGATAGAGAACTCTGAAAGTTGTTTGTTAAGTTTGTTCAAATGTTCCCAGAAATGGTTAGATTGTATAGAATCTTCAATTACTTTGAGATTATTTATTATTCAAAAAGGATATATTTATATTGCTGAATTGGTTTTTTACACTATTTTCCATCCATCTACAT